>NC_079450.1:21780229-22087729 GCF_903798145.1 Danio aesculapii | reverse complement strand
GTGTATTTCTCGCGATTTCTCTGCGCCTCCCTTACGTTTCTTCTCTCTGACTCTCGACTATTTTGACAAATACACACAGACGACGCACGCTCACACGGAGTCCAAAATAGGAGTTTGTGATTGGGCCAGCCCAATGTCAATACCGAAAAGAGCCAATGGGCTGCAGAGTGTCACATGGACCGGCCCGGTCTGTCTGTCCGGGAAAAAAAGCATCTACTTTCAGAGAGTCACAGATCACAGCAGCGTCAATCAATAAGGCAGAAAAAAACGATAGGCTGCTAAGCCTTTTATGGGCCGATCAAATCATAAGACGATAATCAGCCCGGCCCAAAAAGTACGTCGGCCCACCGGGAAGTTGCCCGGTCTGCCAGATGGCAAGTCCGCCCCTGCGTGTGAGGATTATAGTGCGGTGGCAGCGGCGGTGCGCACACAGGGCTTCTACATGTGGGGATCGTTTACATCAGAGTGCGCATCAGTTCTGCGCAGCATATACGCAGTGTTTCTTTAAGCGGTTGATGAAAATAAGCTAAGGCGCGTTCTAAGAATATAAATTCGGATCTATTATTTTTCACGGTATTTTGAAGTGCCCGCGATAACAATATCGTGCATATTCATTACCGTGATTTATCGCATTACCGAATACCGGCACAAGCCTAGTCCCGGGGTTACTTTTTTGCAGTTTTTGTTTTTGCGAACCCACCAGAGGCCGCTGTGTACGCTTTTTGAGATCTCAAATTTCTCTCATGAGTGCCATTCGTGCCTGCTGTTCGTGCGTAAACCCACCAGAGGCCACTGTTGACTGACTGACTGACTGACTGACTGAATGACCGATCGACTGACCCACCCTCCTCCTTCCCTAAACCCAACCAATTATATTGATTGACCCGCCCACCAACTTCCCTAAACCCAACCAACAGTTTTAAAACGCAATCCCGAAAAAGAAAAGCCCTCGTCTAAATTTTGCCACGTTTTCAAATTTTACCACATTCTTATCCGGTTATTTATTTGTTTATTTTATTTTTTGGCTTCTGTTTTTGTCTTGCTTTCTGAAACCGTTCTTGACCGGACTCAAACCCTGTCGCCGTGTTCAACTCCGCTCTGCGTCTCAAGTCCGCCTTCGTACATGGCGAGCTAATGGGACAAACTGGTAACAGCGAGAAATCTGTCCATACGGTAGTGAGCGGTCAGCTGGTAAGCGCGAAAAGAAATGGCGTCATACGCCCGTAGCGTACCGCCCATGTGTACCTCTGGCTACATAATTCGCAATCTCCAGAAATGTATATAGGGCTACATTCTCAGAATGAGCCTATGTTGCACGTGCAGCATGCATGAGGCTGAGAAAGATAGACTGGCAGTGTTGCCAATTGCTTTGTATTTTCAACAAGAAGTGATCACGTAGTTTCATTATTTAGAATTGTAATTATTTATATATATATATTTTTTAAGAAAAGTAAATATTTATATTTTTGTATTTAAGTTTTGTTTTCCTGTTATTTAATCGGGATATATTTTATATCTGTGTGAAAATGTTACTTGAGAAATGTTTGTAATAATAAGATCTGTCCACATAAAACTTTGAATGTGACATACTGTGGAATTTGTTGTTCATCTAAATTCATATTTTGCTTATTATATTTATAAGGTTAAAAATAAAATACAAAGTAATCAATTACAATCAAGTCCTATTCTTTTCTTAAATATTGAAGCTTACTTATTCTATAATGTCCTTTTGTACATTTTCTGGAATAACTACCTTTTTAAAAAACTATACAATGAAAGATATCGTTATCATAAAATTTCTCATGCCGTGAAATAAAATTTTGGTCATACTGCCCAGCCCCATGAGCAAATAAGATTGCCAAAACAAAACAAAACAAAACAAAACCAAACCAAACCAAACCAAACCAAACCAAACCAAACAAAAACAAAAACAAAAACAAAACAAAACAAAACAACAAAACAAAACAAAACAAAACAAAACAAAACAAAACAAAACAAAACAAAAAACAAAACAAAAACAAAAACAAAAACAAAACAAATAAAAACACAGGGATTGTTGTGAATGATATTTAAGCACAGTATGCCATAAGAGTTTTAAAACACATCCATTTAAGTTTTTAGTGTAGTTTAATTTAGCTCAAATTAATTAACAAAAGATTTGATGATAGTGCTGAGATATTGCTGCTCACATGGCTAAGAAGTGGACAAAAAATAAAATATCACTTTACAATACAGTCCATTATTTAATGCACCAAGTAACCTTAACAAAGAGCTATACATTTGTTAGAGTAACACATCTTGGTCATTAAAATCTATTTCCATTTCGTAAATTATTTTTTACTTACACATAAAGAGTTGCAAATGTTACTGCTTAAATTAAGGTAAACTGAGATTTATAAATGCTTTACTTAATAATTATTGTGCACGTTAACTAATGTAGTCAACAAATGCAAATGGAACTTTCTTTAATGTTACCCACAAAACACTAAAGTGATGAATTGTCCATCCAGGATGCTTTCCACACCCACGACCACAGAAACAAGTTGAAATAAACATTAAAAAAAATTAATGCAAAATAGCATCTGCCTTTTTTCTGGCACCAAAAAAATGTGATTACCAATAGGGATGACCCTGTAATGAGCTCATCAAAGCCTATAAACTTATGACTGGCCACCGCATCAAGCTGAAATTCACTTGTGAGTCAAGCGTCAATGACTAGACTGAGCCAGACATGCTTTCTTTACACCTCACAGGGCGTAAGGTCTGTCGCTGACCCGCCATACACTCACAACTAGCCAGAGGTCTGTTGATCCTCAACGTCATTAACAAGGCTTGGTCAGTGTAGCATTAGGAGCGTGAGTCTGTAGCGAGTGCCGTGTGTCAGCGCTCAGCCTATTCAAAGTCAGTGATCGCTGCCAAAACATTCAACCGGGTACTTCACTGACCTTACCAAACAGTCTATTCTTCACAAGTGGGAACAGTTGGGACCTGAGCCTGAGTTATTGGAGATTTCCTGTGTGTTTCCATGGTTACTGGTTTTGCAAGTGTGCCTGGGTTTTCATTTCATTTTAGGTTGCTAAGTTTAATATCTGCACAGTGAGATCAAGCCTGAAACTGGTGTGACATTTGCTTAACACTTTCTTTACTACACCGTGTTCATTTCAACAGTGCGAGATTACCTATATTAATAATTTAATGAGATTATAGTAGGCAAATATAGGCACATAGGTGAGTCCTTCATATAGTTAAAAAAAAACAACAACATCTTAAAGTGCTGTGCTGGTCTTAAACCAAATATCCATTGTAGCAAAATCCCACCACTTCATTTCCTTGTTTACTTGTTCTGCTCCTGTTCCAAACATGCACACATTTCTTTCTAATAATAATACACATTAGGTGGCACGGTGGCTCAGTGGTTAGCACTGTCACCTCAAAGCAAGAAGGTCGCTGGTTCGAGCCCGGCGGGGTTAGTTGGCATTTCCCCGTGTTCGCATGGGGTTTCTCTGGGTGCTCCGGTTACCCCCACAAGTCCAAAGACATACTGTATAGGTGAATTGAATAAACTAAATTATCCGTAATGTGTGTGTGTGTGTGTGTGTGTGTGTGTGTGTGTGTGTGTGAATGAGAGTGTATGGGTATTTCCCAATACTGGGTTGCAGCTGGAAGGCCATTTGCTGCATAAAACATATGCTGGAATAGTTGGCGGTTCATTCTGCTGTGGTAACCTCTGAAATAGAGGCTGAGCCAAAGGAAAATGAATGAATGAATGAATAATAAAAGTTTACAGTGAGAAAATCATGGCATACTTTTAATTATGGGTGAACTATCCCTTTAAAGCAATCAAATCTATTTTGACTAAATACCAAAACATATCATACAGCAACTGCTTGCATTTGAAATGAATTGAATCTGGCAGGAAATTATTAAAGTTTAAGTCTAAAGCTGCTAGATATACTACTGGCAACAGGTCTTTAAATTCTTTAAACACTAAAAATGGTCAGTTATTACAACCTAAATTACAGTAAAATATGGACAAACCAGGTCACTGAATTAAAGGGCACCTATTTGACCCATTTTTAAGATTTAACAAACTTTTGAGTATCCAGAATGTGTCTGTAAAGTTTCAGCTCAAAACACCCATCAGATTATTTATTATACCTTTCAGAATATTGGGTTTTTCTGCTCTGAACACTATGTAGCTGTTTCTGTTGCCTGTGCCTTTGATGCTGGTTCTCCCTGTCTGTCAGAGTGTGCCTCAATCTCCGACTGCGTCAGATAAACAGCACAGTGACAGACATGAAAAAAGCAGATCTCATGTAACGTTTGTGAGAAATACTAAAGTAAGAACTTTCATAATGTTTATGTGATGTATTTGTTGTGGGGTTAAATCAAGCCTTTCTGCGATGAGATTTGGACCCTATTTTAATGTCAAGAAATTAAAAAAAAAGAGACTTATTGTCTTTATATCACTCCAATATGACTGTGAACACACTATACCTGTACACAGTTCAGTCCAAACAGCTTAAAAAAGATGTTTTTCATCATAGGTGCCCCTTAATAAGTCCTTTTTTACCTAAATTTAACCTAATAGTTTATCCATATTTTTCCAAAATTTGGGTTGAAACAACTCAGCATTTTTAGAGTGCAGAAATTGACCAGTCCCATTTTCCAAACATGATGGATTAAATAAGTAAACCTGAGCACAAATTTAAAAAAACAGCAAATACTATAGCAGAAGAGTACCTTCAACCCAATTAAACTTCACCAGTTTAAATCAACTTCTCTTCCATGAAGATCAAAACCTGAAAGAGTACATTAGTGTCTGCCCAGTTTTTCAGCAGTGCCGAATTAAAAATAATTTTCCGATTCATATTTCCCAAAGGGTTTTTAAAAATGTAGATTTTAAAGTGCAGGCTCGTAGCCAGGCTGTTGAAAGGGGTGGTTCTTTTTTCTCAAAAAGTGGAGCTTTTTGCAGTTATTCTCCTCAATTTTCATTAAATTATGAGGTTCAAGTACATCATTTTAGTAACATTTTAAGCCCTAATCTTTGCTGCATTAGCTTGTCAGATGGTGATCATTAACCACACTTCTTGATACAACTAAAATACTTCCTACAATTCTATCAAAGTGCTTCCCATAATATTTTATCACAAAATGTTTATTTAGAAATATGTGTTTAAATTGTAAGCTATAACAGTTTTATAAATAATGTTACGAGATTAAAATTTTTAAATTAAAAATCTTGAATAAAGAGTTTACAAATGAATAATCATTCATTATTAATAAAAATAATTAGGAATCTGTTAAAACTTATTAAAGAACAACTTAAAACATATTAAAAACTGTAGCCTGAAGGTAAATAACAAACTGGCTGGCTCATTTCTTCAGAATCTGAAAAAAATGTTTTAGAATTTGTAAATTTAAATAATTAAAAATTATTTAATTAACACCACCCCCCCCCAAGCCAAAAACTGCTTTTATTCTAGCTGAAATAAAACAAATAAGACTTTCTCCAGAAGAAAAATTTTAATCAGACATACTGTGAAAATTTCCTTGCTCTGTTAAACATCTTTTAAGAAATATAAAAAAATAATAATAATAAATTAAAAGGGGGGCTAATAATTCTGACTTCAACTGTAGATTACTGAAATCTAGAAAGTGAAATATTTGGATCAAATATTTGTGGAACAAAATTACTCGATGTCCAGGACATGTTTTAATCACTGGTGGAGTCTGACCATTCACAAAACCCGACCTTTACAAACAGCGCCCACAGGATTACAATCAAGCCTTTTCATACACAGCAGCTCACTACAAACACCCTGTATATGCCACATGATCTAGCATTAATCTACTGTTTATTTTCCAAATTACAGCAGCTTATTTTACATCGGTGGGCAGAACGGGGGGCACACAGGCCTCTCCAGGGGTCTGAGGGATTTCCTGAGGGCCCTACAGCGCTACAGCAAGGAGACTATTCAGATTTGTACTGTACACTGCGGTCTAAACAACACGTCTGAACCATGATTACCAGCTCAATATTTGTTACACATATAAAAACATACACACCAGGAAGATTATTTCATAAAAATGTTATGAAACTATTTAATTACATTATGATAATAGATTTATGATATTAAATCTAGGAGCATTTAAGAAATCATTATCACTCCTTGGCTGTAACATGCAGCACTAGAGCTAGATATTAAACTGGGTGTCTTTTTTTTCATTGGCCTGAGGGAATAGCATTGAATTTGACTTTAATAGCGGGCAGTTTACAAGCTAACATCCGTTCCGTTGGCTCATGCCATACAATGTGATATTCCACAGTGCTGAAAATAGCTGCTGTTGTAGAAAGATGAACTGTGAGAGAAGCAGAACAGAGATGTGAGTAGGCGTTCGTTTGTCAGAATATTTCTGTCCATTGAAATACCACACGGGCGTTGCGTAATGCAGCGCAGGGCATTATTGAATCTCTAGGTGAATCAGAGGAAATGAGCTTGTGCATTTAAGATGCTGTGTTACAGGTAAAGTGGTTCATGCAGAGCAGGGAAAAAACTATTGGGGTCTCATTTTTTTCTTAGAATAAATGTAAGTGTTTTGTACTATATGAGCTTCTTGGCACTTTTATTAAAAAAGTAAAAAATGGAGAACTGGAAATAGACAAAGTTACATCTAAAATTTATCCAAATGTTTATAAACATTGTGACCTGAGGGGTATTGCACAAAAGTGGAATCAAGAAAGCCTGGATAACAGAAAAAGCAGAGCTTGACCTAGTTTAATTGGGTCCTCCTGGCTTGGTCCGTTGCACGTTTACTCATCCAGGATGAGAACGAGCCGCTATGTCAAGCCAGGATAAGATAAGAAGGATAAGAGCAAATTCGCGGCATTTGTTAACAGACCACAGGATCAATTATATAATCAATAATGTCAATCAGGTAACGAGTTCAAACATGCCCCTTTCGCCCCCCAATCAACGGAAACATATTAAGGATGCGTATTAATAAATTAAATCGCTCATTTTGTCTTAAATGCTACTAATCCAAGCTACTAATGATGATTATATAAAACACCTACCCAATATTTCAAATCTATTTTATGCGTTTAGTTTGTAAAAATAAAATTATAAAATTGTCGATATTTTCTAGTTTGTAATTTTTATTTTTGCAATATCGCATTTAAATTTAAATGTATTATCTTTCTATGTCTGAAGATGTTAGATGTTAGAATACAACTGTTAAATCAAACTGTTTTATTTAAATGCACCAAAATTATTGTCTATATTCAAAGGGGCTGTGTAACTCTTATGCTGAGCACTGTATTTGTCTTTTTTCTAATCATTCATCTATTTTTTATCCCTCTTCTATATTTAAATCTGAAATGGATATATATGAACGTGGATAAAATGACTACTAATACAATTAAACATATTTATTTTTAATTCTAATAGTTCTAATAGTTAATTTTAATAGTTAAATTATGTGGAAAGTTATTGCGTGTCATATTCAACTAAATTTGCTCATTTGCAAATTGTATGTAATTTTGCTCACATGGATAATTGAATATTAATCAGATGATGTCATTACGCTGTGCAGTCAGCCAATCGTTGCATTGCTGATCATGATTTCGAAGATCGATAGATCTGTCCTTCACAACCCACACAACGATCTCAGATCAGTTCCTCCAGACATTTTAATCTGATTCGCGAACTTGTTTGAAGAATCAAATTAACCAGAGATTAGTTATCAAGATTAACAGATCCAGGATCTGCCAAATCATCTTAGATCATTTAAGCGAGGTACGAAGAACGGACCCCTGGAGCAGGTTTGCTGCAAAGAATATATCTCTGTAGTAACTTAATTTAGCTTAATTTAGTCTGCTTTCATGCAACTGAGTCGAGGCTAAATTCAGCCAGGATAGCCTCAAAATCCCAGCTTAATCCCTTTTGTGCAATACCCCTCTGGATACAACACTATTGTTTTGGTAACCAGGGTTAAAAGTAGTCAATCTTCTGTGATTTTCTAGTCAATATTCATGACAAATATTTTGTCAATTAATATTTTTGGATATCATAAGAACTAATGTAAGAGCTAGCAATTATGATAAGATTACCATTAAAATAGGTTTACAAAAACATGCTAAACATCTGCTAATTAACAGAAGTTTTTTTCTTTGCACTTCAGAAATATATACATATAAAATAGGGCTGCACGATATTTAAAAAAAAAATTTCATTTTGCTGTGATATACAGTTGAAGTCAGAATAATTAGCCTCCCTTTTATTTTGTTATTATTATTTTTTTAATATTTCCCAAATTATGTTTAACAGAGTAAGGAAATTTTCACATATGTATGAAGAAAGTCTTATTTGTTTTATTTCAGCTAGAATAAAAGCAGTTTTTAATTTTTTAAAACCCATTTTTGGGTCAAAACTGTTAGCTCCTTAAAGCAATATTTTTTTCAGATAATCTAAAGAACAAACCATCAATAACTTGCCTAATTACCCTAACCTGCCTAGTTACCCTGGTTAAGCCTTTAAATGTCACTTTAGGCAATATAGAAGTGGCTTGAAAAATATCTAATCAAATATTACTTACTGTCATCATAGCAAAGATAAAATAAATCCGCTATTAGTAACGAGTTATTAAAACTATTATGTTTAGAAATGTGTTGAAAAAATCTTCTCTCTGTTAAACAGAAATTGTGGAAAAAAATAAACAGAGGGGCTAATAACTCAGGAGGGCTAATTGTTCTAACTTCAACTGTATGTCAAGATATGAATATATTTCATGCAGATGATTTGAATAGCTCTATTTGGAAAGATTTGAAAAGGTGATTTTTTTATATGCAGTGCATATGCATAAAAAATAAATTACAAGCATTTATTAATAAAACAAAGCAAAAATAAAAGTGAAACAAACAGTGCTTTGTGGGTTTTCTGGGGAGTCTAACAGTATTCAGGTACAGAAATTGAACAATCAAACATAAAACAGGAACAAAATGTGAAATGCTATTGATGCTTTGTGTCCAAAAACTTGGGTCAAATAATACAAAACATTATTATAATTTAAAATGCAGTTTTACATCCAGAAACACTTAATTATGTAATAATTTCAAGTTCACCTTCCACTGGTCATTTTACCATACTAATGCGCACGCACGCACGCACGCACGCACACACATTATACAGACAAAAATGAGAGTATGGCAACTAGCTGGTTAAAACATTTGTTGTTTAGCTTCATTTGGCAAGCATGTACATCCAAGGTTATTCTCTGGCAAGCGTGTTAGTTGGCACGAATGAGATGTGCCCTCTCTCTCTGTCTCTCTCTCTCACAGACACACACAAAAATAAGCCTCAGACAGTACAGTGGAGTACAGACTGTACTATGTCAAGAGTTATGTACTGTAACGCTCACTTAAGGAAGCCCAATGGTTTCACACTGCAGTTTAACCTGACGCATTCTCTGAGCAGTGTTTACAGAGGGATGGGGCACAATGGCAAAACCAATATAACAGACAAACTGATACCTGATCTTTAAACACACTCAAGTGCACACTAGTGTAAATACAACTCATACAAGTCACAGGTCTGTTGTTCCTGTAACCAGGCGATGTGATGGAGGATGCAAACAGAAAAGTTCATAATGAATATCAATGGGTTTACAAATTGATCTTGAGCACAAACCACAAAATTTGTTATCATGTATTACTTGCTTTCAAGTGGTTCCATAAATCAAAAATCTTCACTTACTATGCCTCATGTCGCTTTAAGCTCTTTGGTCATTCTTAATTTTGTGGAGTATCAAAAGGAGGAATTTGAAGAATGTAACTGGTCACTCTTTTCCATCCAATTACAATGGGAACTGGAGACTTCAACCTGCAAAAATGATGCAAAAGCTTGATTAAAATGTACAGTGAAAGTGATCAATAGGATAATTTTGCACTATATATATACAAACCAGAAAAAAACCAATGAGCAATTGCAACGCTATGGACGTGACAATTGTAGTAAAAATTCAAAACATAAATTCAAAGAGAAAGTATATTTCAACTTTATATTCAAACATCTATTTATATTTTCCAAATTAACTAGCCACAGAGTTATGGGATCATAAGGCAAAAGAGCTGTGTGCATGTGCACATTTGAGTAATGTCTGGCTGTAAACAGCTTTTAAAAAGTTGTCAATCAAAATTTACTTGTCAGGCTTGGGCCGAATTCTGTAACAGCTCTACTACACAGATCTGCGTTTGCAGCAGGTCGCCACCCAGAGCGACAGGCAGCTCCAAAGTCGCTGCTATTGTGAATGAGACAGCACTGGCCAGATCGGTCTCAAAAGAATTCGTTCTTCACAAATTAATTCTTCTCCAATTAACTCACTATAGGAAATTAGAAGAAATAGACTATTTACGTCATGCTATTATTTGACTTCAAGAAAGTTTACTATACAGCATACAAATACAGACCAATTTATGATTTAATTTTTATCATTGGATTTTATAGAAAAAGCTCAATTAACTAAAATTAAAAAAACCTGAAATATCATCTTTCCTGTTCCACAGAAGAAAACAAGTCACACTGGTTTGAAACGGCATGTGGTTGAGTACATAATGACTAAATAATGAAAAAATCCATTAACACGACACATAAGCGTTCCTGGGTTGTTCATACATTAAAATAAGGCATGCTGTTGTGACAGACAGGATTGTCAAATGAAGGTGTAAAGTCGGCTTCTGTGCGACAGTCAGCTTCTGTTGGACGCCGAGGATGTTTGGCAGCTCTCTGACTGCTGGCAGCTGGGCAGACAGATGCACGACGAGTGACTTCGCAGGATGTGTGGTTATGTAACCCTTAACATGGATTCAGACACACCAGGACCAGCGCTGACTGACATCTGATACAAGCATGCAAACGGGGCCCTGAGACTGTGCTGACAACTCGCTCAAGACAAATACACAAACAAAGCTTTAAAAACTAGTGTAATAATAAATCATTTATTCTTTATCCACGATGTTCATTCATTCATTCATTCATTCATTCATTTTCTTTTCAGCTTAGTCCCTTTATAAATCAGGGGTCGCCACAGCGGAATGAATCGCCAACTTATCCAACATATGTTTTGCACAGCGGATGCCCTTCTAGCTGCAACATAACACTGGGAAACACACATTCACTCCTGCATGCAAACACATACTATGGCAAATTTAGCTTATTCAATTCACCTATAGCGCATGTGTTTGGACTGTGGGGGAATATCCATTATGTATTATGAATAAACTGGTTCAAAACACGTTAAAAGGGCAAAAACAGAAACTTTTATTTTTTAATTAACAGCAACACAAAAAGGTATCTCCAATAACTTGCAAGCAAGACAGGATTGGAGAATAGAGATATGTCAAAATACAAAAAAACATGAGGACTAAAGCTAGACTTACACTTCCGCGTAGATCGATTGCCGCACCCAATGGTGCATAACTTGCATGTAGCCGATGTCGTTGCATTTATACTGAGTGATCTGTCTGTCTGCATGCTGTTCTGGCAATGACACTTCCAAGATGCTAGTAGGCAGTAGGATTTCTATGTTTCACTGTGTTGTAGGGCTGTGTGATTTGGCCTAAAATCCAAATCTCGATTAATTGAACATTTTAACTCGAGTACGATTACTGAACGATTATTTAATAATGCCTTCATAGTCAAACTCCCTTTAAGGCAAGTAATTTCACTCGGCAGCCATCTTTAAAAAACCTTCAGGCAGTATGGCCAGGCATTCTGTTTGAATGGGGAAACATCAAATTCTGCAAAACTACTTGCCAAGCTTATGATTGATTCTATCGACGGAAAAATTCCGTAACATCCTTGCCTGAGCGAACAGCGTTTTTATTGAATCTACTGGTAAAGTCGTTCTGGAAATTTTACGGATATTTACCAGTATCACTGAAAGGGGCTTTTGTCATAGTTCACTAACAGGTTTTGTACAGTAAATATGCTCTCATATTACAAGTGAGAGATTTTTGAATGAAGGGTGCATTACTTGCTTTTAAAATAATTGAAGGAAACACAAACTACTCTGAATCTACTATATATGATTATTTACAGAACATTAATGTTCAACAACTGAAATTAAAACACACATTGCCTAAATCCAACTAATATATAACTTGTACTTTTGGACACAAAATAAATTATTTTCAGTGTTTTTTATATTAAAAGCAGAAAATAAGCAGCATCTTTTCTAAATAAAATAACTCTTGTATATCCAGTAAATAATATTTTAATCAGTGCAGTTCTTGCATCTGTAAACAAATATTTTAATGTAAATAATAATTTCGATGAAATGGAAAATATGCCGTCTCAAGGAATCTCTGGCGCAGCTTACAATCATCATCAATGTGGTGCAAAGTAAGGCTCAGAAATGGGTTTATCGTCAGATGTGGTTGCAAAGTGTGGCTAACAGAGTGGATTCATGTGACTCCACATGCGGTACGGAAAGTAACTGAAAAAACAAAACAAAAAACAAAACAAAACAAAAAATAAATAAATAAATAAATAAATAAATAAATAAATAAATAAATAAATAAATAAATAAATAAATAAATTTTGACCTGGAAAAATTTGATCGATTAAAGAATCTAAATCTCGATTTTGATTACTTTTTGATTAATTGCCCAGCCCTACTGTGTCACATTTCTTTGTCAGCATTTTGAGTTTACACTGGAAATGCATGCGATTCTATTGTAGCAGTAGCTCACTTACTCTCATTGAGGAAAGAAAGAGGTGGAAAGTGGTGAACATTTAAAAACTTTAACCATAAAAACACATCCAGAGCTCCTCTGTGGGACTCAACACTTGTTAAACACTCAAGTTACTGGACTCGCTTACCTCCCACAGCTTTCTGCCCGTCCACATTAAAATAATGCATTAAAATAAACATTAAACCTACATGCAAAGAAATTAAATCATTTGTCACTAGTAGGCATGGGCCGGTGTAAGATTCAGACGCTATGATAATTTTGGATAAAAATATTAATATTACTCTAAGCCACTGCACTGTTCAGCTTTATAGCATGCTTGGATGTTGGTTTATAAGTGATTTAGAGGTGATGATGCTATTGCTCTAAAAAGCTAAATAAAATAGTCATGAAAAACAAGAAAAAACAAAACAAACTTAAATACACCGTAGAATAGTACAACAGAGAGTTTTGGTGGTTTTAAACTTTTCCAAACCACGATAAACCTTGAAATCGGTCTTTATCCCATGCCTAATAACTAGAGGTATGGCAAAAAATGCTTCAAGGAATCAATTCAGAGCTTAATTTTTAACAGATTTCGGCTAGTTTTTTTAACCGTAAACTCAAATACTCATGAGGGAGTTTGCTTGTGCATTTGGCAAGTTTTGCAAGTGGGCTTTTATGTCAAGATTAACGTATACACAGCTCACCATAAACATTCTTGTAATTCACTTAAACTTTTGCTAACTTTATTAATAATAAAATTTTAAATAAAATTAAATAATATAAAATTTAATTAAATTAAAAATAAATAAATAAATAAAATAAATAAATAATTAATAAAAATAAATAAATTAATTAAATTAAATTAAAATTGAATAACTATACAAAAAATACTGAAACTATTAATAAAGAGTCAAAGAAATTAAAACAATTATAAGTATTTTGGTCACAACCCAAAGACCAAAAAATACAATCAAATAAATAATGCAAATATCCAAACAAACACAAATTCAAACCATTAATAAAAAAATCTAATAGTAGGAATACTTAACACTGTAGTCCTTGTCTTTATTGGACCACTAATTCAGTTAATTAGTAATTAGTTACTAATTTAGTTAAAAAAATGTTTCAAGAAATCAATTCAGATCTTAGTTTTTAACAGTTTATGGCTAGTTTTTAACCGTAATCTCAAATGCTGACAAGGGAGTTTGCTTGTGTATTCGGCAAGTTTTGTAAGTGGGCTTTTATGTCAAGATTAATGTATACACAGCTCACCATAAACATTCTTGTAATTAACTTAAACCTTTGCTAACTTTATGAATGATTATTTTAGGTTCACGTGGTATATGTAAGGAACTGGATGCAAGAAGAGTGTGGATGCCTAAAACTCAGAATCAATTTAAGAGAGAATAGCAACACATTTTGAAAGTCTCAGAATAAATTTTTCTAACAATTTTCTACTTTTCACATTGTCTAAACAAGCAACTACATAATTAACAAAAAGCTCCATTTCATTTAGCTCAACTTAACAATAAAAAGAAGCTCAAATTTGAGAATTATAAGCAGGCTTGGCAACCCTGGCCTACAACCCTGCAGAAATCTTTGCAGTATATTCAACAAATAATGCAAAAACATCATGTACTCTGAAAACTTGCTCTCCGCTTTTCAGTCCTAAACATTGTCTTCCTCAGCCTCTTGCTTGTGCTCGCATCAAAACTCAAGCCCCCTTGAGGCTTAAAGAACAGGCAGAACTCGGAATCACAGGTGTGGGATATCACAACTAGATCACGCTGAGAGGCCCGTCAGAGATTTAGGGAATTGAAGCGGCCCATGCTAATGACAGAGCTGATGCCAGAGATGCTTTGCTGGAGCTCAGCCTGGTGCTGTTGATCCCCTCTGTGCCTGGGGATTTACCAGCCAAAGCCCCCCTAAACCCCTCCTTCCATCTGAGCAAAGAGAAAAGAAGCAGCTCCAGTCGCACGGCCCATCGCCAGGCCCGCACCCAATCCATGTGGAACTGAAGCACATTATGCCTCAATCAAGTTCTGCATATTCCCCTACCTCCTCTGTGCTCGTTTATTAGCTGTTTTTAGCTAATTTGATTATGTTTTCAGCCACCAAAATAAATGCACTGTATTAAATCATTTTAAAGGTCCATTTCCATGAATTCCAAAGACTTCTGAACTAAAATTTCATCTATGTAGGCCTGGTAATTGCAGAGACAATCGGTGTGAACAAAGTAGCTCATCAATTGGACATTGGGGTCAGTATTTGATGGTATGATTGGTTATTAGCTGAATTTGATCAGTTCTGATTCAGAATCTACTTTTATCAATTGTTATTCTTATATTTTTATCATTTAGGGCTCTATTTTAACAATCTAGGCACAAAGTCCAAAGCGCATGGTGCAAAAACATTAAGGGCGTGTCCGAATCAACTTTTGCCATTTTAAATATGGAAAATATGCTTTGCGCCCTGGCGCATGGTCTAACAGGGCTGTGCTTATTCTCATAATGAGTTATGGGTGTGTATTGAGCATAACGCGCATTAAACCAGAGTCTCATCTCACGTTCCCTTTAAGAGTCAGTGGTGTCGTGCCATGGCGCATTTGCTTTTAAAAATGGCGGATTTTGTAAGTGAAAAAACTGAATGCTTCACTAGCGACAGTTAAAGAGACCTTCTGCAGCACGAGGATAAAGAATGAGCCTCCTCCATTTGACCTCTTTACTCTTTACTTTACTTTTACTCTTTACTCCTTTACTTTCGTGGAGTAAGGAAACGGTGTTGTACGCACTCCACTGAAGACATCCATTAGCCTACATATTTAATTTTATTTGTTAAGCAAACAAAAATTTCAAAACCATTTCTAAATTTTGTTCTAATTTCCAGCAAACCAATAAATGAACAATAATAATTAAGTGTGGTCAAAAACCTGAGTTATGTTCAAACAAACATCCTATTCATATGCCCTATATGATGATGCATACGTCTCGAAAATCTGACAGGTGGACAAATCTAAACTTGTTTTTATTAAAACAAATCTAAAAATACATATAATAAATAATACTGCTAATAATAATATTATACAAATGCATATTGTCATGAATAAACTGAAAAAATATTTAAATAGCAACAAGCCAACAATGCACCTTAACACACCTCCTTTTTAGACCAGCACACCTGAGTCCACAAAGTGGTGCAAATGGATTTCCTATTTAAAAAACGTGAAAAATAGGGTTGCACTGGTCTGAAAATAGCAACAAATGGTGCCATAAAGGTCTTGCGCCGTATTGCACTGGGTGCATGATAGGGCCCTATGTGATAAAAAAAAATTCGAAAAAAGTGCTCAGTGTGACTCTTGAATAAACAAATCTACAATACATCCGCTTGTATTGCAAGCTTCATGCAAAGCAGTTTCCGGGTCCAAGTGCTCCATCAAACTATACAGAGAGGTTGAACAAAATCCTAATAATAAACGTTTACAAAGTCATGTAATACTTTCAAAAAACATGATTGCAATTTATCTCTCCATGCCTAATATCAGATGGCCAGAATATGATTATTTTTTTAGAAGTTGTTAAAATATTGGTGTCTGTGATTCAGCAAGTCCAGAGACTGCTGTGTACATCATGATTTTTGTTGGAAATTCACTTTAATGTGTGATATGACTAAAAAGTGGTCACAAACGAATTCAAATGAGTAACAGCTTGGAACCGGAAACAGTATTCCATATGTTAGGACTTAACAACGGATGATATGATCACGAGCGAGTGAGAAAGCATGCAAAAAACTATTTTTTTTACATCCTTTTTAACAAATTTTAATACAAGTTGTGTAGGACAAAAGTATATAGAAATGTAAGAACTAAGAATGCGTCCTTATAGGAGACTAGAAAAATAGATTGAATTTTTTTGGCAATTTATTTTTGTTGCAAGCTTTATGTAACTTAATTAATGATTACATTCAAGCGGTTTTTGTAAGAAATTTGAGTACAGTTTGCCATCTGCTGTTAAAAACTATGCTCAGAATTGATTTAAGATAGAAACATCGTTGCATTTTAAAAATCCACTCATATTGTCCAGTTTTGATTCCAATGTAGTTAAAGAAATAATACATTTTTTGCAAAAAAAAAAAAAAAAAAATGTAGAGGTGGATAATTGTAAGAACTAACAATGGGTCATTATAGGAGACTTGTCAACCATGTTATATATTTATTTAATGCTTACATAAGCATCTGGTAAATAACATTTAAAACATTGAAAACAATCCTTTTCTCTGAATAGCTGCATAACTACTGTACATTCATTCTGCTTAAAAGCAACACAGGAGCCCACACGCATTCAGACAGAAGTCCTTGGCCATTGTGTCACAATTGATTTTTTTTCTGAGAGTTTAGCAATGTGTCAAGATGACATCTGTAGTTAAATATAGTCCCAAAAGCATGCAAAGATGATGTGCTCGGTTCCAATCAGCATCTGTATTTTAATGCAATAATGTGTCTAATGCTATTATATCAACTCTTTAATTGGACTGTTGAAAGTTGGACTAAAGTTCAAATTATACAAATGCAAACGGCTAAATTTGTAGCCATTCAAAGCATACTATATTCATGTTTGTTAAAGAGCTCCTAATTTGCATTATAAAGGTCATACTTTGGTTTTGGGAGTCCCCACGACAGGCTGATATGCATGCAAGGTCAAAAAACACCTTCATTGTCTTATAATATGCATTTATTTTTATCTAATTATCCCAATGACTCCCATATCGTTCAGCAATTCATTTGTTCCCAACCCGCTCCTTTGCGTGTTGTGATTGGTCAACTGCGTTCAGTGTGAGACAGAAATGCCCACCACGGCTATGAAGTAGCAAAGAGTATCTGAGAGCCCAATGCAAGAATGCAATAAAGCAATGCAGTTAAACACCAGCATCCTACTCTACTCTTAACCCTAACCCCAATAATAACAAAGACACACATTCAGTATTAATCCACACAGTGGCAAAAGTTGAACTATGTTAAAAATTGACTGCACCGCATGTGTGTGTATCAACAACTGATTTTGACCATAGCAAAGACAAACAGCAGAGGATTGAGTGTTCAGAAATGCATTTAAATCGGTAAAGGAAGAAGCACGCGTCGATTTTCAACGTGGTTTTGGACGCAATATGTGACCAGCCCAAAACAGATTAAACCTGAGAGATACAGTACAAGCACTGATCTGTTATAGAAAAGTGATTACAAGCCGTGTGGAGCAATTACAACTTACAACACACTATTAAATACATATTTTGGAAACTACACAAAATGAGGCAACAATTTTAATGACTCTTTCATGTTATGATGTGGAGGAAGAACAAACTGGTCCATACGAACTGCAACAGTTACTGACAAAGTCCCTGTCAAAGTCTGACAAAGTCCCATACATAATAGTCTCTGCTGCTCCTTTCTTTAATACCAAATGGCCTACGAATCCCGCATTGCATCGTAGTTTATTGTATCAATCCTCAGAAAAATGGCAGGAACAAAAACATCACTAGGTTGGCTATACTGTAGTATTGTTGTGAAAATGAACTTTAACCCTTTATTCCCTACAGCCAAATCTCCGTCTGTCAGTGATCGTCATCTTCATGTTATGATCAGTCCCGTAATCCCTGCGCTTCACTAGTGTCTGAAGGGAAAGGAGCCTTCATGTTTTATCGGATTCGGTTCTACATATTTGGTGATGTACGTTGACGAGTTCAAACAAAAGATCCTTACTCAACACGATTCATTTTTTCGACTCGGAGTTGACTATTTCGTTAAAGAATCAATAGTTTTAAACACAGTTCACTTTCAGATTTAAACCTCAGCTGGATGTTTTCATTCACTTAGTGCTGTTACACACTGCATAGAAGGTCATGTTCAAAAACCCATAATAGGGGCTCTTTAAGTGTTCTCTCCATGCTGATGAAACAGCAAAAACAATTGCTACCATTTAACCAAGAGTTGCAGGTATTTCCTAACAGATTCATATATAGATATTTCATAGATCACAAACGATTTAAGCTTATTTTTTTACATGATCCTTCATATATTCGATTATGCATAATGACGAGAAATTAGCTTGAAAACTAATAATGCACTATAGCTCTATTATACAGTTACTGCGCATGTAATTGCAATTTGTACTTTGTTGATTCTGAAAATGCGTAGTATACTGCATCCCCAGTAAGACCGCAAGGGATGAAGGGAGGAAGAATGTGTGAGTGAGTAAAACAGACAGTGAGTTTCTGTCTCTGACTGCTGAGCTCAGCCGTGTTCAAGCATCTCGCACTCACACACACACTCTCTCTCTCTCCAATATTCAAGGAAGAAGTTGGGCCAGGCCAAGCATGAAGACACATGCAGATACACATGTTTTCAAGGAGGAAAAAAAAGGGCGAGAAGTCTAAGACCGAGAGTGGAGATTTTGGATCGGCTTTCTTCAAATTCTTATTTCTGTAAGACACCGAAGAGCTGTTCCTGGTTGTCAGTACTCTGATTCTGGGAAACCGTATATGTTTGGACCTAAAAGCAACAAGATAAGACAGTTTAAAATATCAGAGTACAACAGTGTAGACCTGAAAGAGCCTCTTCCCATTCAATACGATCCATCTCAGACCGATCAATAACTATGCAAGAAAACCACAAACATCGAACTAAAGACCATCAGACAAATATCTTTGAGTTCTAGTGAATCTCACAGCTGCAGCTAAGCTAAACAACTGAAATGTTACTTTTGGATACTTGTATACAACAATAAACAAGGTCATGCAGGAAGAGACACTACAGTGCATCTGTACAAAACAGCTATATTGGATTAAACGCTGGTTCTAGACACAGTATAACATTTAAAGTGGACGTGTTTCTAAAAACCAAAACCTTTTCATTCAATGTTCCTTGCTGATGGATTGATCTTCCCATTCCGACACAGATTGCTGATTCACTAGTATCATTCAAATGACAACTAAAAACCCATCTCTTCCTCTTTGCCACCACGCCATAACCTCAAAATGTGCAATTCTGAGTGTGACTCACACAGGACTAGGCAAACCACCTGTAGAAAACCCACTCTTTCATCTTTCTGACACTTTAACCGACACTTGCACCAGGCAAGTTGTTACAATCACTCCATGTCTACACTAACTGATAAAAGTATTGTGTTCGATTCCACTTAACTTCTAGTCGATCATTTGGAAAAGGGCAGAAAGTAGCTTTTTCTAATGAATCATCTGTTAAACGGCATCCCAATCATCACAAATACTGCAGAATACCTATTGGAACCCGCATGTACCCAAGATTATCACAAAAATCAGTCAAGTTTGGTGAAGAAAAATCATGGTTTGGGGTTACAGAGATCTGCAGAGTGGATGGCAACACCAACAGCCTGAGGTATCAAGACATTTGTGCTGACCATTACATTACAAACCACAGGAGAGGGCAAGTCTTCAGCAGGATAGCGCTCCTCCTCATACTTCAGCCTCCACATCAAAGTTCCTGAAAGCAAAGAAGGTCTAGGTGCTCCAGGATTGGCCAGCCCAGTCACCAGAGATGACCGTTATTGAGAATTTCTGGGGTAAGATGAAGGAGGAGGCATTGAATATGAATCCAAATAATCTTGATTAGCTATTTTATATCCTTATTGAATAATAATAATAATAAAAAAAATCAAGGCATGATCATATTTTATTTTGGTATAATCTAGAGGCCTTTGTCTTTCATATAAGCCACTTCTGATACCAAATGTCAACTAAAAGTCAAGTTATTATTTGTTGTTCCTAAATCTTGGATAGGCGACAAGACATTTGTCAGGTAGTATACTGAAAAATCCACTGCATTTATGAAATGTGCTTCACACAGTGGCTTGACAAACCACCTGTAGAAACACTCTTTTCCCTATAAAACAAACAAACAAACAAACAAACAAACAAACAAACAATCAAAAAAACACTCCCTCCTCCTAATTCTAGAACTTAATTCTCTGACCACTAACAGTTTCTTTGTTTAATTAGTAGTTCTTGTGTGTATTGTTTCTTCTTTTTGGATTGCCAAATTGTAAGTCGCCTTGGACCAAACTGTCTGCTAAATGACTAAATGTAAATGTATTTAGATATGTATTAATTAAAACACAGTTCCTATAGGCCTGGGCAATATGAGAAAAATCTCATATCACGACACAAGTCATCTGTTATTTTTATAATAAATTTCACTATATAGAACGTCTTCTTTAAATGATATCAATTAACAGTTTATATTGAGCACATGTAAAGAAATATTTCTCATTTTTTACATTTTAAAGTATATACTAATTCATATGTGAACATATTTCTCACTTTTCAAAAACTATTGATTACAGGTCCAACATTAAAAAATATTGCTAAATAAATTGCAAAAATGTAAACATTCAATATTGCAACTTTCTCACAAAGCTGTTAATCACATTTCTGTCTGCATCACTGTAATGTCGTGTAATTTTGCGATCATATAAATTACAAAAAGATATTATGGTAAACGATGTATTTCGTGACACCACTAAATATGGAGTATAATGTGAAATAATAGACTTCTTATTTTGTCCATAATATACACTACCTGACAAAAGTCTTGTTGTTGAACCCAGTTGTAAGACCGACAAATAATAACTTAACTTCTAGTTGATCATTTGGAAAAGTGGCAGAAGGTCGATTTTTTGAACTGCATCCTAATCATTACAAATACTGCAGAAGACCTATTGGAACCATCATGGATCCAAGATTCTCACAGAAATCAATCAAGTTTGGTGAAAGAAAAATCCTTCACATCAAAGTTCCTGAAAGTAAAGAAGGTCAAGGTGCTCCAGGATCGGCCAGCCCGGTTGCCAGATATGAACATTATTGAGCATGTCCGGGGTAAGAAGAAGGAGGAGGCATTGAACATGAATCCAAAGAATCGTGGTCAACTCTGGGAGTCCTGCACGAACGCTTTCATTGCCATTCCAGATGACTTTATTAATAAGTTATTTGAGTCATTGCAGAGATGTATGGATGCAGTCCTCCAAGCTCATGGGAGTCATACACAATACTAATTATTTTTCCATTGCACAATGACTTTATATTCTATACTCTACATTATTTATGTTAAGTGACAAGACATTGTTCTAAACAACTAGTCCTAATTAAATAATTAAAAAAATCAAGGCATGATCATATTTTATTTTGGCAAGATACGCATAAACTAGAGGCCTTTGCCTTTCATTTTAACCACTTCTGATACCAAATGATTAACTAGAAGTCAAGTTATTATTTGTTGTTCCTAAAACTTAGATAAGCGACAAGTCTTTTGTCAGCTAGTGTATATATTGGACAGACCTAAGTACTTCCATAGAATTTGTAGCCTGTTACAGATTAGTAATTCACCACAATACTACAGAAACTGTGATGATTCTGCTGTTTGCCAATTATAGTATATTTTTTTGATACAATAAATGGACAGCGGGAGTCATTTGATGTCTTAAAAACTGAGCAAGACAAAAATACAAAGCTTTACAAGAACATCAATAAAAAGCACATCAGTAATAAAAAAAGAACAAGGGCCTGAGGGGAGAGTGAGGAATTATTGCCCCTACTTCATTAACTCCACGCTATAATTTCTGATCTGAGGCTGGCTGTTTTATTAAACATGCAACACAAAATAAAGGAAGCAATGATGTGTTATTGTTCAGGCTGTCATTAGCGTTGGCCTTACCCATAGTTATCGGTGTTATGGGAGTTGGCCATCCTTGCCAGTACCAGACAGAGAAATGCAATACTCATGAGCAGTGGTAGCCAACCATTCTTTGGGATTTGGCCAGGTGATGTTCAACACAAATGCACAGTGCAAACACAAACACCCGACCCCGAATTTTGCACAGAAAGACACTCTAAATGATATGATCAGATAATGGAACTGGTATTTATAATCATGAGCTGAGTTGTTATCAATGAAGGAAGCAACAACCTCTAACACATTTCTTCCTCAGACATATTTCTAAGTGGAGTAAAGTAAAAACCGTTCAATCCAGTGTCTATATGTTTTCTGAATTTGCTAACTCTTATTAAAAATGTATTGTCAGAACAACATGTTAACTACAGCCTTGTGGCTACTTCAAACTGCCATGAAACCAAAGTTAAGATTGATTGTCTATCTATTGTCTATATTGTTTATACAATTTGTCTTCTACTGTGACGTACATACACTTTAAATGGTCCTGAAGTTAGAAAAAAAATGACATGCCACTCGATGACACTAGAATACCCTGTCAGAAAAGTCTAGGGGTTACCTTTTTACGGTGTCTGGTAGGCTATAAAGTTATTTTTGTTTTTACATAGATGAATATGGTCACCGTGTAAATTAACAGTACAGTTACGAGCTTATTGCCACATTAAATCGTTATGATAACATGATATTGCTGCTTTTTCTGATTTCCTGAAGATAAATACCCCCCCCAAAAAAATGCAACTGGAATAACTACAGCAGCCATAGTCATCAATGTCATATGAAGTAATAGCTTGCGATGACATGATGACGTGTGGTGTTGTATTGGTGTCTCATTTCTTAGGGGTACATTTTGAAGCTCTACCCCTCGACACTCAAGGGGAATAGGTAGGGGTAAAATAATGGAATTGGAATAGGCATGGGCCGGTGTAGGATTCTGAAGGTATGATAACTGTTTCACGGTTCTGCTGTATTTTGAATACTGCTCTAAAATATGTTCTGTTTAAATGTCTGAGTAAAAAACTAAAACTTTTTCCCCCTTTAAACACAATAAATTTTATTTTGAGAAACATTTAAAATATTCAAATAAATCATTGACTTCCACTGTCTTCATTTCTTTCAAAAACACAGATTTCTTTACTGTTTAAAAGGGCATCTTTGGATGTCTTTTCTGGAGATACTGTTGTCCTAAAAAAAAAGTAAATAAAAAAAAAGTACACAAACCGTAGGAACAGTATTGCAGAAAATATTGACGATTTTAAAAATTTGACTTTTCCAAACAGCGATATACCTTAAAAAACGTTTATTGTCTCATGCCTAAATTGGAATGGGCCTTACTTTTGATTTCATACTGACTATAAGATTGTGTTCAGGGTAGTGATGGTCTACCAAGGTACTAATGCTACAAAGAAAATGTGCAATCATGTTTGTGAAATTTAGGATGAAAAAACAGGAGACATTTTCCATTGTAAATGATCGAGAACTGTATGAATCAGAGTAGCAAACCCAAATGTCAAGAACATTTGGGCCAGATGTAGCATATAGCTTGCACATGTGGCCGGGATTAATATATCTAGGGTATAACAAATCACAAGTTTGGATGGTTTACATGATTTTTAATATCTTGTCATTTTAAACTCCTAATATGCTTTTTTTGAGTATACAGACACAAACAGAAAGCCAGCTGTCTGATGGCATATTGCACAGGTTCTCTGTCATGTCAGCTGTTAAATACACACAAGAATATGTCTGAATCATACACACAGATGAAAAAAGCAAGTTTACCAAATGTCGGTCATGTCGGTTAAACTAAACGGTCCAGAAAAAAATGCATGTGTATCAATGTATTTTGTTCAGTGAATCAGTGCTAAAGGGAATGATCTAACCCTTGATCCTATGTAAGGGGATTATTTAAACTCGGGATATTGTCTGTGACATACATTCCATGAAGAAAATAAGATAACAATAGAGGCATTTGAGGGAGTTCAAGTACAAACTACAAAGAGAACAACTCCCTTTGGAGAGTACTTCATGCTTTGTAACTTAGCCATTCTTTTTCATGCTCAAACATCAACATTACAATGCAAGAAAGTTGACATTTTTCAAAAAATAAGTACGCTTTTATATTGGACTGAGCTACACAGACAAAATTTAGCAGAGTAATGATGAACGTGTACAGTAAATACAGTAAATGGAAGATCATCAAAGGCCTGTACTAGAATGCTATATTAAGAAGTGAAAACTCAATGTGAAAACTGATATGATGACTTCAACACTAAAAATCAACACAAAAACACACAAATCAACACAAGATCTGATTGTATTGTGGCACAAGCTGTTGACTTCTGAAAGTATAACATAGAGAGTGCGGCTGAAATGTGGGTAGTGAAGTATGTGACGGCACCCAAGCTGGAATGTAGAAGAATAAATGATTAACCCATTACAGCTGCTGGCACAGTGCTTGCTCACAGCAAAGTGTGCAGTTGCTGTGTGGAATTGGCATCTTTAGTCAAACAAATTCTTAAAGAAAAACAAAAATATATGTAAATTAACTTTAACTTTAACTTTGTTCACAGACTTTTGGTCCCAACCGTACATGTGCTTCTCCAGCAACGGCAGCAGGAATGCTTTCATAAACAGGATGCCAACATGAGGGAGGTGCCAGACTAGAGATGATGGTGGCAATCGCCTCCTGTTCGCTTGCTGTTACATTACTACACCAGAGGCATTATATTCTTCTGAAAGCCAAAGACAGAGGCTTGTCATTTCCTGCTCCTGAAAACAAGAGCAAAAATTCTCAGAACTAGTGGATGTGAAAGGTGGGAGGAAAAACGAGCAGCCAGCCGGTGATCAGTGGATCTCCCAGAGCTTTGCTACTCATCAAGCAGTAAATCACAGAGCGGGGAGTGAGCGTTCGCGTGTCATTTTTTTTTCCCCGTGGCATGGCAAACACTTAGCGAGTCCCTGACTGATGGCCGACGAGGGACATCAGGTTCATTCACTGTGGAATTATAGCACCTGCTGCCCTTTCCAGACATTCCCATTCATTTCAGCTCTCTTCGCAGGCTGCCGTATGCTGTTGGAGGGCCCTCAATAGGGAACAGTTTGACGTGATGGCTGGGCATTTAATCAGTTTGGGTTGTTTAAGATAAGAGCGAAGTTTTTATCTTTCTGCAATAACATGCCTGACAGGATGATGATTCTGGTTTTCTCTACTGCACTGCTGATACAGTGCCCTGAGGGGACACTTTTCAGATGTTTGGCACAATTCTAAACAAAATATGAACTGCTGCAAACCACCCAGTGGTATGTAGATTAATGTGAGTCACATGACAAATAATCTCAATCCCCACAATTCTATCAATTTTACACTACATCCAAAAGTAACATCCAAATTCATTTCTCTTGTTTCTGAACACCAAAAATTACAGAAAAAAGTAAAACTTCTACTATCTTCTGCAATAGAAAGGTCCCTATGAGTTCTTTTTTTAATTCTTTTTTTTCCAAATTCTGTTTAAGTCGATTTATTTGTTTGTATATATTTATTATGCATTCATGTATGTACAGTATGCATTTACCTATTAAGATTGCTTCTGGTCTTAATTATCTGGTCTCTTTTCCAATTATCAGGAATGCTTTGTGATAGTAAATAAAATGTGTCACAATTTCTTCAAGGTTTTATTTTATTACTGGTTGTCAGAAGAATCTTAAGTTTTTGTGTATAATAAGACAACTGTTGGGGTGACGTGGTGGCGCAGTGGGTAGCACGATCGCCTCACAGCAAAAAGGTCGCTGGTTCGAGCCTCGGCTGGGTCAGTTGGCGTTTCTGTGTGGAGTTTGCTTGTTCTCCTCGTGTTCGCGTGGGTTTCCTCCGAGTGCTCCAATTTCCCCCCCAGTCCAAAGACAGGTACAGGTGAATTGGGTAAGCTAAATTGTCCCTGTATGTGTGTGAATAAGTGTGTGTGGATGTTTCCCAGTGATGGATTGCAGCTGAAAGGGCATCCGCTGCGTAAAACATATGCTGGATAAGTTGACGGTCCATTCCGCAGTGGCGACCCCATATTAATAAAGGGACTAAGCTAAAAAGAAAATGAATGAATGAAAGACAGCAGTTTTTACTCAGAATGGCAGTTTTTTCTTTTTACCACAACATATTCATACATTGTTTGTGCTTGGTGTGCAGGTAAAAGAAGACTAGTCATTTATGAAGAGATTAACTCGAACTTTGAATTTATATTCTATTCACAGAATGAAATTCTCTCAACATATACAACATTCGCTCGCCAGCCACTTTATTAGGTACACTTATCTAACTATTACCACATCTTTCTAATCAGCCAATCACAGCAGCAACTTAAATGTTTGAACATAGCATAGTAGTTAGTGCCAAACGGGCTGGTCTGAGTATTTCAGAAACTGCTGATCTACTGGGATTTTCATGCACAACTATCTCTGAGGTTTACAGAGAATGATCAGAAAAAGAGAAAATATCTAAGAGAAAATATCCAGTGAGCGATAGTTCTGTAGGCACAAATGCCTTGTTGATTCCAGAGGTCAACGGTGAATGGCCAGACTGGCTCGAGATGACAGAAAGGCAACAGCAACTCAAAGAACCACTTGTTACAACCGAGATATGCAGAAAAGCATCTCTGAACACACAACACGCTGAACCTTGAGGCGGATGTGCTACAGCAGCAGAAGACCACACCGGGTGCCACTCCTGTCAGCTAAGAACAGGAAACTGAGTATACAATTCACACAGACTCACCAAAATTGGAAGATAGAAGATTGAAAAAACGTTGCCTGGTCTGAAGAGTCTCGATTTCTGCTGTAACATTTGCATGGTAGGGTCAGAATTTGGCTTCAACAACATTGAAGCATGGATCAATTATGCCTTGTATCAACAGTTTAAAGGCTTGTGGTGGTGTAATGGTGTGGGGGACATTTTCTTGTCAACTTTGGGCCCATTGGTACCAATTGAGCATCGTGTCAAGGCCAAAGCCTACCTTAGTATTGTTGCTGACCATGTCCATCCCTTTATGACCACAGTGTACCCATCTTCTGATGGCTTCTTCCAGCAGGATAACACGCCATGACAAAGCGTGAATCATCTCAGACTGGTTTCTTGAACATGACAATGAGTTCACTGTACTCAAATGGCCTCCACAGTCACCAGAGCTCAATCCAATAGAGCACCTTTGGGATGTGGTGGAACGGGAGATTCGCATCATTGATGTGCAGCCGACAAATCAGCAGCAACTGTGTGATGATATCATGTCAATATGGACCAAAATCTCTGAGGAATATTTCCAGTACCTTGTTGATGATTGACGGTACCAGTAAGGTGTACCTAATAAAGTGGCCGGTGAGTCCATCTGAATGTAGGTTTGTGAAAAACGCTGCCAATTTCAGAATATTTAGTAAAACAACCGATAGAACTTTGTCAGTGAAAGACCTGCTAATAATTAACTAATCAGTGTCTGGCCAGCTCAGTTCTTTCGAGGAATCTGCTGCAGCATTTAAATAACATTTTAAATGTGCCAATTATCTGTAAAGCAGCACCCTGTAGATAAAGATCCAAGTAAAAAATACATTTAAAAAAGGTCTGGGCATGAGTGAATTAAGCAGTGAACTTGATGTCCAACCTTGTTTATGAATATGTTCAAGGATGAGGTGAAAAGGAGAAAAGAGATGCAGCGAGGGCTGATAAGGACAAGGCACTGGGCACATACTGTGATAATGGCCAGCGAGTTCAGATCCACGCATCATAGCATCCACCACTGATGGGGCCTGTGTGACATGCTGGCATGAAACAAAAGACATTAACATCGGTGGAGAATGTTTTCATTTTTCATCACAGTGTGAATTGCAGCGCCTCAGAATACCATTGTTTTATGGCGACAAATCTTTCAAGTCCTCCATTTTGCATGTGAAAGAAATGTAAATGGAGCAGTTAAGCCAGGGAAAACTTCAAGACGAGACTCAGCCAACAGCTCATTAGTCTGACGGTTTGAGCACACCACAGGTGCTGTGGTGTCCTGGCTAACGAGGTAAGCAATGGTCATTAAAGATTCTCTCGCACTTATTGGTGACACACAGCCGTTAACCTTCGCCACCTCTGCGGATTTTAAGAGAGTTTGACTATGAAAGTTACAAATGTTTTTTTGACCTTGCCATGCTCTTTTCTAATGAAACCATTAGAAGGAAGACATGCAATTAGACTTCGGTTCCTTCAGAAATAAACTTTACTTCAACATAACAGGGTCATCTGTGAGAATTACTGAAGAGAAAGGAACTGTTTAATAACATGCTTTTACTGATCTGATCACAAAATGTTAGTGGAGACATATTAGTGTTTACTTCTGGTATTAATAAGTGTTACAGGTAATTCATGACAAGTAATGTACACTACTTGACTAAAGTCTTGTTGTCAATCCCAGTTTTATAAGCAACAAATAACAAATTGACTTCTAGGTAGCTTTTTCTGATGAATCATCTGTTGAACTGCATCCCAATCATCACAAATACTGCAGAAGACATATTGGAACCCACATAGACCCAAGATTCTTACAGAAATCAGTCAAGTTTGATGAAAAAATCATGGTTTGGGGTTACATTCAGTATGGGGGCGTGCGAGAGATCTGCAGAGTGGATGGCAACATCAACAGCCTGAGGTATCAAGACATTTGTGCTGCCCATTACATTACAAACCACAGAAACCACTCATTATCATACTACAGCCTCCACATCAAAGTTCCTGAAAGCAAAGAAGGTCAAGGTGCTCCAGGATTGGCCAGCCCAGTCACCAGACATGAACATTATTGAGCATGTCTGAGGTAAGATGGAGGAGGCATTAAAGATGAATCCGAAGAACCTTGATGAACTCTGGGAGTCCTGCAACAACGCTTTCTTTGCCATTCCAGATGACTTTATCAATAAGTTATTTGAGTCATTGCAGAGATGTATGGATGCAGTCGTCCAAGCTCAAGGGAGTCATACACATTATTAATTCTTTTCCCCTGCACCGTGACTTTATAATCTATACTGTACATTATTTCTGTTAAGTGACAAGATTTTTGTCTAAGCAAAGTCAGACCTTACTATCCTAATGAAATAATTAAAGGTCAAGGCATGATCATATTTTATTTTGGTAAAATTAGCGTAATCTAGAGGCCTTTGCCTTTAAATAAGCCACTTCTGATACCAAATGCTCAATAAGAAGTCAAGTTATTATTTGTTGTTCCTAAAACTTGAATGAGCGATAAGACTTTTGTCAGGTAATGTATATTATCTTATATTGTGTGTGTTGTGTGTGTGTGTGCGTGTGTGTGTGTTTATGTACTCTATACGTTTTATTACTATACTTAAAGCTACTACTTTATTTTAAGTATCTATTAATTACTGGCTTATTACCCTTTTTATTATGGTGCAGGCTAATTATTGGTACTTAAAGCATGATCTTATTCTACATCTTTAATTTGACCCAATACCTAAACCCAACTACCTTACAAACCATTTATGAACTTTGTTAAGGTATTAGTTAAAGATTTGGTATGGCTGGATCCCACTGTTCACTCACAGCAAACTGATGATATGAAAAGTAATTGATTGATAAACTTGTTTAACATATGTTGTGAACTGATTGGCTAGTTTTGCTACTATTGATTAAGCTAGTTTCACATGTACTTTCACTCTACTACTAGCTTAGCAAAAAAAGAGAAAATTTAAGAAAAAAATAAATATGTAACACCTTTTCTCTAAAATGATACGTACACTATACATTTGGAATAGGTTAAACTGATATGGGATAAAATGGAGCTTAAATACGGGACTGATCTTGGAAAAATCGAATGTCTGATCACCCTAACATGATTTCTTTGTTACAGTAACTTCCATTAGTTAAGCTGGGAAGTTGAAGATGGCAGTTCCCATCATTCCACACTCCTCAGTGTTATCCCTATGCCATTGTTGTTGTTTTGAATGTGTGGCCTATAGTGTCAAAAATCTACAGTTGAAGTCATAATCATTAGACCCCCTGTTTATTTTTTTCCCAATTTCTGTTTAACAGAGAAAAGATTTTTTCAACACATTTCTAAACATAATAGTTTTAATAACTCATCTCTAATAACTGATATATTTTATCTTTGCCATGATGACAGTAAATATTATTTGACTAGATATTTTTCAAGACACTTCTATACAGCTTAAAGTGACATTTAAAGGCTTCACTAGGTTAATTAAGATAACTAGGCAGGATAGGGTAATTAGGCAAGTTATTTTATAACGATGGTTTGTTCTGTAGACTATTGAAAAAAAATATATAGCTTAAAAGGGCTAATATTATTGACCTTAAATGGTTTCTAAAAAATAAAAACTGCTTTTATTCTAGCCGAAATAAAGCAAATAAGACTTTCTCCAGAAGAAAAAAATATTACAGACATACTGTGAAAATGTCCTTGCTCTGTTAAACATCATTTGGGAATTATTAAAAAAAAAAAATAAAAAATTCAAAGGGGGGCTAATAATTCTGACTTCAGCTGTACATACTGTGGCTTTAAAATATTACTTTCCTTAAAAAGTAACCAAGGTACACAATTAGTTACTTAATGCATTACTTTCTTTAAAAAGTAATCAAGGAACACATTTACTTAATTTTGCAAGATTGAATTACTTGTTAAAGTAACTTTCCCCAACACTGGGTATTAACATGCATTCAAAGTCGTCTCCTTCACCTGTTTTCACAATTCGCTCTGCGCTTTGCAGGACATCTGAGAGTGCGATGAACAAATGAATCGTGTTTTTTGTGGCTGTTTAAATGGATTTTACCATAAGGAGTTTACACTATGAAAGCAATCTGGTCAAATGCGCTTTCTAATGCTCTATCTTGAAGTGGTCAAAAGTGGACAAGCCTTTAGACCAGTGTTTCTCAACCATGTTCCTGTGAGACCACCAGCTCTGCACATTTTCCATGTCTCCTTAACCAAACACACCTGATTCAGATTAACAGCTCTTTAGCAGAGACTGAAAGACCTGTGTTCGAAATTGCATACTTCCATACTATATAGTACGCTTAAAAAAGTATGCGAGCAGAGTAGTATGTCTGAATTCACAGGATTCAAAAAACTGTAAATGCAAAAAAGTACTCAGATGACCCACAACTTCTGGTGAGATTATGAAGTGTGCTTTGGATGGATGCTACGCTATCCCATGATTTACCACAAGTTCCATTCATACTGCTCACATTCATACTGCATAGCACGTACTTTTCTAACAGTCATGTAGTAAATTCAAATCCAAATGCAGTTCCTACCGAGTAGTAGGTGACAGAGACGGAGAAAGGAAACATTGAAACATGTTAGTCGTATAGACACAGTGCTGGTGGTCCTCCAGGAACAGAGTTGAGAAACACTGCTTTAGACCACACTTTTACCCGTGTTTAGCATCAACCATTATTACATGAAATGAGTGAACAAAAATGCCTCTTAAAACCAAGAGAGTAAACAATGCCAAAAAGATTGGCAACCCAAAGTTACCCAAGTGTACTCGAACATAATGTGCTGCTCATTAAGTATACTATTTTTGATACTACTGTATACAGAATTAAAAAGCATCCATTGTAACATGCAGGCATACTGTAACTTGGGTATACAGAAGTGAAAGCAGTCAATTTCTTTACAACAAATAGGACTAAACTCTTGAAAGTGAAACTGACACCGAAATTGCTATGAAAACAGTATGCAAATACGCGTTTCTGAATTCAGAAAAGGAGTAATTCATCAATCAGACTAAATGTATCACATTAATAAATACATTTATACTATATAGAGAAAGAAAAAAAACGTATGTGAAAAAGAGTGTCTTAATCACTGAATTAAGAGCATTCATAAAAAACATCCACAGTATACAGCAGGGATTCACACACTTTTCAGCCCGCAACCCCCAAAATTACAATGCCAGTGACTCACGACCCCCAATACCCTTTGAGGTGATTATAAATTTAAAAACCTTGCAAACTCAAAATGGCCCACACACACCAATAGGCCCAAGTCTATTCTTCATTTAATTTTGGAGAACACCACTCTGAGATCATCCTCCATGTTTATTCGTGGCCTACTTTTAATGTTAATGTACGCGAGTGCCGTAAAGGTGTCAGAAAGTTTACCCTGGTGCCATGAAATCAATCTGCTGCATCTGACACTATTGCTGTGTCTTTAATTGAATGCAATGAGACCCCAGGGATCACAATCCAATGGAAAAAAAGTGTGTTGTTTTATAACTATTAACTACAATTTTTTACCTTCTGTAGCATATGGACAAAATATGTTCATCCTAATAGTTTAATAAAATGATAAGGGTGACGCAGTGGCGCAGTGGGTAGCACGTTTGTCTCACAGCAAGAAGGTCGCTGGGTCGAGCTTCAGCTGGGTCAGTTGACCTTTCTGCAGTGGCTGTTCTAGTTTAAATGGCACCCTGGGTGAACCACCCCAAATACACCCCCTTCCCTGAGAAAAAAAGCTGCTATGTGGTTGATTTTACAAATTTTAATATTTCAATTTATACATTTTAAATGTAAATATTAAATATAAATATTAAAATATATAAAAAGTCAAGCACATAGCAGCTTTATTTATTTTTTAAATACATTTAAATATATTTATTTTCAATAAATAACAATTTGTTTATATTATAAATAAATAAAATTATTATACAATTATTATTCTGAATAAATAGCAGAAATCAATGCTAAATGTAACTAAAAAAACAAATGTAAAGACACAACTGGAGTAATTTGCTAAGATCACTTACAAAATCTTCTTCATGAATATTAATTAGGATAATTCTATAGAAAACAAAAAATATGTTTTATAGAATTATCTGTTGTTTAACACCCGACTCATGACCGAGAATTAATGTTATGAAGTCTTACCTCCCTGACTCATCATCTCTCCTTTCTGCTTCATAGCCATGCTCAAAATAAGATCATCATCACATTATATAAACTTTAGTTTTGTTGACTTGCAAAACTCGCTGCGAGTTAACACTTCTACATAAAAAGGCTGTAACTCCAGTTTCACAGTGCATGAGCGTCATGTATTTTATATATAGGGTGCCATTTTATTTGTTTTCAAAAATTGTTTCAATTTGTTTTGACCAGCGTTGTTTCAGTTGCACAAAGAGAATAACAATCTTGCACGTGCAAAAGATGCCAAATGTGGATGCCCCCTAACATCTTTATTCTGGGAATACCACCCTAAATTAGTTCACTTGCATAAAGTTAATCATATCTCGAAGCTTTTACTGGGGCACAGTTGATTGATACTGGGGCACTTTTTTTCTCCCTGTGCCGCCCCCAGTAAGATGCCGCCCTGGGCAATCGCCCATATTGCCCATGCCTAAATCCGCCACTGCGTTTCTGTGTGGAGTTTGCATGTTCTCCCCATGTTTGCGTGGGTTTCCTCCGGGTGCTCCGGTTTCCCCCACAATTCCAAGACATGAAGTATAGGTAAATTGGGTATGCTAAAATTTACCGTAAGGTATGTGTTTAGGGCTATTTAGGGCAAATTAGTTTAACAGTAGCTAAACACGTATGTAATCTAAAGAAATAACTACTTGAAGAGTACCTAAGTCACAATAAACTATAGACTCTAGAATATTCTTATCTCATCTATGGGAAAATAGCTGCATACAGGTTACAAATGACATGAGGGGGAAGTTTAAATGACAAAACTTTCCTTTCGGGAGTGAACTATTTTCCTAAATGTGATTAATACTATTTTCCATCATTACTAGCAACACATTTATCCAGTAGCTGTTGCCAAGAGGTCACTTAAATATAAAACACACCAAATGCCAAACAAGTATGCATAATGAAAATGAAACTTAAGATGAAAAGTGATCTAACTTAATTCACTGCATAGTGCCATACAGAGACAATAAGTAATTTAGTCTCTCTACTACTCCATTTAATGAAGATTAAAGCAATTTTTTTCCATTCTTAAAAAGACTCCTTAAAAGCAGTCCGCAGAGTAAATCCAAATTAGCAGACTAAAAGCAAACATTTTTCTTCTGCATCAGAAAAACAAACGCTCTTTCTTTACAAATGTGTTGTTTTACGATAAACTAAAAAAAGACCAACACCATTCCTCCCTTCACATTCTGCTCAAGCACCATCACTGCTTAGTTGAAGCAATAACACGTCTCGCTCGCAGAGTTCTCCGCTTTGTGCTGATACGCTCAAAAATAATATCATTAGGCTCTCCCTCCTCACCACCACACACTGCATTAAATGAAACTAGCTCTAGCCAACTGTGTCTGAGGCAAACCAAGCCAAGTTTTTCATGTTATGATATGACGGAAACTGGTTGCATCACATTAGATAGTTGACTGCTATCAAAACCAGTCTAAATCAAACATATAGTCTTTAACATGCATAACGTGCATTTAAGTCATTTTCACAAGGGTAATAAACATTGATATCAGCAGCAAAATGACAATTTTAAATCATTTACAAATAAAACAACCACATAGTGTGGTTATTTAAGATAATATATACAGTAGGACTCTATAAAACTACTTTTACACCATTGTTAATCTTAAAATAATGATTACATTCAACAGATTCTTCAAAAAAGGTCAATCAACTAACTACTGATTGGCTTTTGAAATAGTCACCTTGGAATTATAAGGTTCTATCTGTGTTCTGAATGATTTTGAGATATTGAGCTTCAAAGTTTTTGCATTCCAAAGCAAACAGTATGTGTGTAACCTTTATTTTTTAAATAAAAAGTCTTAAAATGTAAACAACCTATAAAAAAATGCCATAATGTAAATAAGTTGTCATTTAATAAGAATATGTCAATAACTCAATTTTGACAAAAAGCAGTCAATTTCTTTACAACAAATAGGACTAAACTCTTGAATGTGAAACTGACACCGAAATTGCTATGAAAACAGTATGCAAATACGCGTTTCTGAATTCAGAAAAGGAGTAATTCATCAATCAGACTAAATGTATCACATTAATAAATACATTTATACTATATAGAGAAAGAAAAAAAAACGTATGTGAAAAAGAGTGTCTTAATCACTGAATTAAGAGCATTCATAATAAAACATCCACAGTATACAGCAGTGATTCACAAACTTTTCAGCCCGCAACCCCCAAAATTACAATGCCAGTGACTCACGACCCCCAATACCCTTTGAGGTGAACAGTATGTGTGTAACCTTTATTTTTTTTAATAAAAAATCTTAAAATGTAAACAACCTATAAAAAAATGCCATAATGTAAATAAGTTGTCATTTAATAAGAATATGTCAATAACTCAATTTTGACAAAAATGTCTGATAGAACCTTATAATTCTAAGGTGACGATATGTGTGATTAACCTAAAAGTACTGGAGAACAAACATGAAATTGAATGGGTGGAGATTTAGCAATCTTTCATCAGAAAGAAGACTTTCATTTTCACTAGAAAGTCCAGTTATGATATTCTTTATTACATTACGGGATAAATAGTTCACAGTGAAATATATGCATGCATTAATTGCTCACCTATTACATAACATGCATTTAGAAAATGGGATGGGATGGATTTTCAAGTCATAAGCTATAAAAATGATGATAAAAAAATTACTTACACAACTAGAGAACTGCATTAGTGAACAAACTGTTCTTTTGAGAGCCGGTTCTTTTAAGTGACACCATTCATGCTTTTCAAACCACACTGAACATTTTTGTTCATGAATTGTGCTTAACTAAGTGGACAAATTATATTTGTCATAGATGCTTAATAAATAATAATTCAATCAAAAATCTGAAACATGGAAATAGTTTTTAAAGTAATAGTTATCACAAAAAGTAGGCTATAATGACAATTTATCGAACCTCATGTTGACTGTTTTCAATAAGTAGATGTGACAGCCACACTTTCACTGTACTGTACTGAAATTTCCGATGACTTAAGCTGTCATTCAAGCCCAGTCATACTGTCTAAAATCTCCTTTTATCGTGGAAGTTCGTAACATAAGGTAAATAATTACATCATTTTCAGCGTTTGAGAGAACTATCCCTTTAAGTAGGCTATTTGTCAACGAGCGAATGGCCAGTGCAATCTGTATATTCCACACACAGGGGACTCCGTCTGTGTCCTGTCATTTTCAAGAATTAGGAAAGAGCGTAAGATTCCTGCGGCGTGTGGTTTGCAATGTTACTCTAATGTAGCTAAACGTTATTCTTGGCTGACCGTGGGGACAAAACCATGAGCTGAAAATGTGAGCTCGCGCCACATTTCTCAACTTGTTTGAACAGCTGATTTGACTCATATTGTGCCGCATCGTTAGCAGGAAGTCAATGTTCGTATAAAAAGTGTACACGAATTTCACTTAATAATTCCTGCTCAACGCCTCGTCAAAGTTGTACTATAAGACTTCATAAAATATGACTCCAATCACGCCAGAAAAAAAACTGAAATACAGCCTACTCATTAATTCGCCAACAAGATAAATCTTCTATATCAATCAACACATACACGCATTAATATATAAACAATCTAAACCATACCTGACACAGATGTTGGCGTTGTTGTAGTCGTTTACTCTTCAGAGCAGCGTGTCGTGGTCCGCATCCCATTGCCTGTCAAACAGAATCGCTGCTGACGCCTCTCTCGGCGTTATTTGGACGCTCTCGAGCCAACAGGGCTTCCCCTCCTGCTTGTCAAACTGGAAGCGCAATCATGCGTTCAGCTGATCGGCGCAACAACAACAGGCACAGTGTCGCGCAACGCAAACAGTTCACACCGCACCGCCCTGCACGCGACGCCCCGGGGGCCCCGCCCCCTCCCATGCTCTCGCAGCTCTCAGCGTGATTAATAATCATGAGGTAGTATCCTTCCTCGGCGCCCATTGGCCGACAAAATACCTTAATTTTTAGCTCCCTCCTCGCTGTCAGCCACTTCGAGGTGACGTCATGGAACATTCCAAAAATTCCTCGTCCCGGTATTTTTCACTTCAAGGGGACACTGCAAAACTTGTGTGCATTGTGCAGATAATAACGACACATACTGTTTTTATTATTATTATTTATTTATATTTTATTATGTATACACATACATAGGCTCTTTTTGTATACATTATACACATATTCATGAGATCAAGTTTGCCTCCGTGGTGTGTATTCTGCATATATATCAGCAATAACTAACCCAACCCTATATATATATATATATATATATATATATATATATATATATATATATATATATATATATATATATATATATATATATATATATATATATAGACACACACACACACACACACACACACACACACACACACACACACACACACACACACACATATATATATATAATAATAATTCAGGGGACTTCAACTATATATATATATATATATATATATATATATATATATATATATATATAGTTGAAGTCCCCTGAATTATTAGCCCCCCTGTTTATTTTTTTTCCCCCAGTTTCGGTTTAACAAAGAGAAGGTTTTTTCAACACATTTCTAAACATAACTTTAATAACTCATTTCTAATAACTGATTTATTTTATTTTTGCCATGATGACAGTGAATAATAGTTGACTAGATATTTTTCAAGACACTTCTATACAGCTTAAAGTGACATTTAAAGGCTTAACTAGGTTAATTAGGTTAACTAGGCATGTTAGGGTAATTAGGCAAGTTATTGTATAACGATAGTTTGTTCTGTAGACAATCAGGAAAAAATATAGCTTAAAGGGGCTAATAATTTTGTCCTTAAAATGGGGTTTGAAAAATTAAAAACTGCTCTTATTTTAGCTGAAGTAAAACAAATAAGACTTTCTCCAGAAGAAAAAATATTATCAGACATACTGAGAAAATGTCCTTGCTCTATTAAACATAATTTGGGAAATATTTTAAAAGATAAATAAATAAAAGGGGGGCTAATATATATATATATATATATATATATATATATATATATATATATATATATATATATATATATATATATATATATATATATATATATATATATTTTTTTTTTTTCAATATTATATATGATTGTTCGCCACAAAAGTAAAAAAAATAATAATAATAAAAATAAATAAATAAATAAATAAATAAATAAATAAATAAATAAATAAATAAATAAATAAATAAATAAATAAATAAATAAATCTTTCTGTTCCTCTCTGTCATACTGTACTGGGACAAAATTAAAATTAAGCATTTTAAACAGGGGTGAAGCATGTGTTCAAGTGATCTGGCCCTCGGTATACATATATATATAATTTATTTTTTGTTTTATTTTTTTTCTTGTGGAATATTCAGTTAAACTGATCTCAGTAAACAGTTACCATAACCAAAGTCAAATATTTTATGTAGAATTATCAGCATGGGAACTCCTTAACACATCCACACAAGTGTTTCATGAGCAGCCCCATCTGGGGGATGCATATACTGGTTGCTTATGTCAGCACAATTCCCACAATTCCCTGACTCAGTTGTACTCTTTAGCACGACTGAAGCTTCTCAGTTGTCCTAATGGTAGTATGGCCCACATGGGGACTATTAGTGGGGTTAACCATCACTATGGACTTTAATTCATTTAGCCCTTTCCCAAGGGCATGGAGAAAAAGTAGTGAAAGAACATTACTGAACTCCACAGAAAGTGTGATTACTCTCACAAAACAAACCTGAATAGTAAATCTCCACTGTGTGTCTTACACTAAACTTTCCAAAAGAACATTGTGTACATGCCCAGATTTACTTCAATTAAAATTGCTATGACTAATAACGATAACTATTCTGATTATTTTTGTATTTTCCATAAAAATCTAGGAAATGACAAATTGCTGATTATTGATGTGCACAATGCCTCCTGCTGTCTAAAGGAAATTTAGTAAAGCAATGTTACTTTTGATAGTTTTTTCTTCGTTCTAACAGTTTAACACACAAAATAAGACACATGGTAAATCAGTAGCTGTTTTACTTCCTAATTCCAGTAGGCATCCTTCTGTCAATGGAGTTTGCACCCAGGTCAGTCTGTAGTGGAGTTGCAGTGTCTGCTGTGACTAAACAGTCCAATACGGGAGCAGGGGGATCTGTTGCATTTGCTATACGTGAAGCCTGCTTCTGAGCTTATCAGTATAGTTATGTAAATTCATAATGTATATTTTTTAAATACTAAGATTACCATGATTATTTTTTTCTCAAGACCTTGTTAAATGCCAGTGTTTCATGTTACAGCTATTCAATGATTTGATTTCAAAATCTTTATTAAAGAACAGATGCTAATGTCTGATTTATGTGTAGGCTGTGCTTTAAATTCAGTTCAATTAATTATAATTCAAGTGATGAAGGATTCTGAATGTCTGAAATGAATGTGTTGAGTACTACTGTAAGGGTAATCCTGCTTGGTTTAAATGCTTAGAAATTAATAAAGTTGAAGACATTTGTTTGGACTTTTTGAAAGTAATTACATGTAGGAAGTTACATTAATAAGTAATGGAAATAGTTGCAGTTTATTGGCTTTAAAATAGGGTCATTTATAGTCTGCAACCCATTACATTTCTAAAACAACCTTCCCAACACATTTACAAATACATTTAATACATTATATAAGTTATTTAAATCTTGTTGGATGATACTTTCACATAAAGATCTGGGACAATGGATGTGAGGTTCCACGTGCAGTTTATTACAAAGAATAGTCAGGCAGGCAACGGTCAAAATAGGGGCAAACAGGAAATGCAAGGGCATAGTCAAAAGCAGGCAAATGGTCAGATCAGTCTGCAAACGTAAACAGTAAATAAAAAAAAAGCAAAGGTCAAAAGGATGGCAAGACTAGGATAATGCTTATGTGATGCTCTAAACAGAAACAAGACTCAGCACAGTTTGTGTGAATGTGTGGTGTAGATATAGTAATCATTGAATGATGAACTTCATCTGTGTTTGTGTCAGCCTCTGGATGACTATCAGCGGTGGCAGGAGTGAATGGAGCAATGACTTCTGGGAGTTGTAGTTTAGGGCAGAATTGTAGTTCTCTAGCGATCTGCAACTGCTATAACAGATACAAAAGTATGACTTGTAATTTGGAAATGCAATATAACAAATTATTTCATGGCCTCCAATTTGAAAATCCATTGGTGTAGTATAATAGTAAGTGGCTATTTGAGTCCATATAAACTCAAAAGGTATGCGTTTGTAGCTAAAAAGTTCACACTGGCACTATAAGTTCTATATTAGTACCTAAAGTGTATTTTTTAATACCTAAAAGTATCAAAGTTTACCTTTTTACAAAGAAAAAACGAAAAAAAACATTGTTTGACTGTTTTGTTTTATTTTTAAGTGTGAAACTTGTGTTTTCATCTTCATTTGGGTTTGACTCCTTCTGAATTACTGATTTAGAACTGATATCTAGGATCTACCCATTCCCAAGAAATATATCCTAAAAAGCTCAAAGCCATGTCAGATCTGCAGGGAATCGATTGTCTTCCCTGTTATTTCCTCATTGGCTCACCTTTGAACACAAGCCAGGGACTTGTTTTGTCAGACTGTGTAAGTTGAGTTCAACAAAATGCACACAATGAAGCTTAAATATCTACTCTGTTGTTTGTCTCTGAATATATTATAGTGTTCACAAGAATCTGTGGATCTAAACACAGTCACCCAGACTACCGTATGACAAAAGAATGCTTTGTTTAACTGATGCAAATGCAGAGCATGGGTCGATACCCCAAGGACAGTTTAATTACTGGGCATAAATATAGCGTCCCAAACTCCACGCCTGCTGGGCCTCCAACCTGTTATTACACTTTTTTATGTTTATTTTTTTTACAAGAGTTGAATTACTTGTAAGACCATGCAATAATGAAACTAAGCAAAGGTCACCGCAGGGTTGATTGGAGAGATATTGGCTACGTTTCAAGACTGGAAAATCTTGCCTTAAAATGATGCATTCTGAGGTAGGAAGGTATCATAATCTAGCTTTTTTGAAGCCAGATAGATGTATGCTTTGCTGCTTTTATTATTTCACAATTCTGAGCAATCTATTCCTGACAAAAGAAAGGCTTCTCAAAAAGAAGATGGATTCTAAAAACTGCACTTGGTGGTAATTTTGCAGGTAAATACGTTTTTTACGTAAGTTTTTCCAATTTAAATGTAATTTCTACCTAGATATAAATATCCCTTTAGTTTAAAATGCTCTCTCTATTTTGTTACACATGTTTAAATCATTATGCTACTTCCCCTTTTTGCATCTAATCTTGAATTGGTATGTTTCAACTCAAATAATCTGTTATAAACTGGATTTTACAGTGCATATAAATCAATACGGACAATTGGCTACAATAATTTGTGGTTTGTGTGGGTCTTAACGCCCCAGTATAGTGATGGGGACTCTACTGCTCAGTGAGCACCGTATTTTGGATGAGACGTTAAACCGAGGTCCTGACAGTCTGTGGTGGTTAAAAATCCCAGAATTTCCTTTGAAAAGAGTAGGGGTTTAACTACCGCATCCTGGCCAAATTTGCCCACTGGCCTTTGTCCATCATGGCCTCCTAACCAGGGCCGTGCACAGGGGGGTGGCCCGGTGGCTAGAGCCACTGCCCCTCTCAGCCCTATCGACTTAGTTTGATTCCCGCGACCGTCCCCCTCCACTTAGCGCGTCCGCAACCGTTAATACCCCCCCTCCACGTAGCGTGAATGAGCACCTGCCCATTTAAGAGTCTGTGCACGGCACTGCTTCTAACCATCTCCATATCATAATTGGCTTCATCACGCTGTCTCCTCTCCACCAATCAGCATGTGTGTGGTGTGCGGTCTGGCAAAATATGGGCACAATATAGCTGTCGTCATGTCATCTAGCTGGACGCTGCACACTGGTGGTGGATGAGGAGATTCCCCCCAAAAATGTGTAAAGCGCTTTGAGTGTCCAGAAAAGTGCTATATAAATGTAAGGAATTATTATTATTATTATTATTATTATTATTATTATTATTATTATTATTATTATTATTATTATTATTATTATTATTATTATTATTATTAAGATCCATTCTTGAAATTGAGAATCACACATCTGGAACAGTTAGCAATTTTTTTGTACAATTTGCCGTTTGAGTGTGGGATTAAATTCCTATGTCCACCCAATTACCACTGAAAAACAAACAAACATAAATAATAAAAAATTATGTTTCTCAGTAGGTGGATCAGTTTTTGACTAATGTTTGATGTTGAATTGAACTGGGTTTCTATTTCCATTTGTTGGTTTTCTGAGGTGAATTCATGCAAAGATGCTACCTACAAGTCATTTTTGACCAACTTTTCCCACTGTAAATGTTATTTTCATCTAGAAGATAGCATAGTAACTAAATATTCCTTTACCATCAGGCAGCTCGATTTAAGACATAAAAACGCATTTAAAATGCAAATCAATGTAATGTCAATTGTCCACCTTGATATTCAAAATGACACCAAATTGATGTCAAACTTGCATTAAAAAAATGCAAAAAACAGGACTGTCCTGTAATTGATTATTGATGCCAACATTAAATGTCAATTCTATGTTGTTTTGACATCAAGGTAGTTTACATGCATACATAGTAGGGGTACCAAATCCAGTGCAAATATGAAAGTGAACCTTTCAGATAAATCTTGAAGAAAATCCTTGTATTATAACTTTTGATGCAATTTTTTTTATGGTTAAAAGGCAATCAATGTGTGGATGTCAAATGTGCGTCAAGTATTTAAACTCAATTCGATTAGCATTTTTTAACGTTTTTAGCCATTTGAATTCTGGAAATCTGGAACAGTTAGCAATTTTTTGCACAATTTGCCAGTTGAGTGTGGGATTTTATTACCATTTCACACAACTACCAAAGAAAAACAAGTTCCTCCAAACTGATTTTAAAATGATGTCATTCAGCATCTTCATCAAGTCTTGACTTGTTATTTTGAGGTGAATTCATGCGTAGATGCTGCCTTCAAGTGATTTTGGACTAACGTTTCCCACTGTAGATGTCATTTAAATTGAGAAGATAGCATTAAAGTAACTAAATATTCCTTTACCGAGCGGGCAGCTTGATTTAAGACATAAAAACACATCAAAATGCAAATGAATTTAATGTCAATTGTCTACCCTCATGTCAAAACGACACCAAATTGTTTTAAACTTTGCATCAAAAAATGTAATCGATTATTGACATGCTTTTTGACGCCAATGTTGTTTTGGCATCAAGGTAGCCTCCATGCATAGTAGGTATACCAAATCCAGTGCAAATTTGGAATTGAAGCTTTTAAATAAACCTTGAAGAAACCTTCAGAGAATCCTTTCTTATATTATAATACTTTTGGTGTCATGACTTTACTGATCAAAGGAGTATCAATGTGTGGATGTCAAATGGATGTCAAGGATTTGACATCAATTCGATTAGCATATTTGATGTTTTTAGCCATTTGCTATTTTTTTTGTTTAATAATCTTCTATTTGAGTGTGGAATTATATTCCCATTTCACACAAATACCACCGAAATACAAATTCCTCCAAACTGATTTTAAAATGATGTTATTCAGCATTTTGATCAAGTCTTGACTAACGTTTGATGTCGAATTGAACTGGATTAGATGTCTGTCTGAAATCAATTTCTGAGGTGCCTTCATATACACTTCCTCCAAAGTCATCCTGGATAGTGCAGAAAGGTAACAAGTCAATGACCCACGGTTTTTGGACACAGCCATTGCGTGACAAAACCAGCAATGATAATGCCCAGCGATGCCACAATAATGTCCGTCTACATGTCTTGCTGTTGAATAGGTCAACGTGCTGTCTCTAAAATTAACCAAGAGATAAGGTGAGTCTCAGTGGGGTCAGCGCTGTGTGTTTAGAAGGCTCCTGGAGACTCTTGGGTGTCCGCTAAAGTTCACCTGGCATTCAGGTGATGAGTCATAGCCCACAGCTGCCCAAACCGATCACCGGATGCCACTGTCATTCAGACTCCCCATGGAGAACCAGAGCTCTCTGGCTCCATCGACACGACAGCCGCTGTCCACGCCTGAGTCAAACCAGACACCTGACCGGCCCTGTGCAGTGTTGCCAACTCTCGCAACACAAAAACGCAACTAAAGCTTCAAAAACAAGCCCTACACATGTGTATAATCTTCTGTTTTATCAATTATGCGCTGTAAAAAATGCAGGGTTCCACACAAATTCATCAAGTTGAAGTAACTAATTTAAGAATTAAGTAAATTGAACACAAAAGAATTAAGTTTCCGTCCCAAAAATCCCAGAATTGTGTTGTTTCAGCTCATTTTAAACAAAGGCTATAGAATACACAAGAAATGTCACTTGTTTAGTTTTCAGTGGGGAAAAGTGAGTACAGAAATCAATCAGAGATTGCTATAGACTGACATTTCCCTGAGGGAGAAGCTCGGACCAGACGTGTGCTTTTTTACGAATCTCAGCGAATACTTGCTTCACAGACATAATAAATATATCCAAATGAAACTTTAAAATGAACCAACTATACTTGAAAACCAAAGTTTTTTGTTTTGTAACCTGTATGAAAGAAACGTGAGGTACAAGCCATCCTGTCAAACGCACATCACATGACAGCAGCAACTACTCAAACGCCCTCAAACTTGTAAACAAAGAGTCGCTGTCTTTTCCAGAGGAAATTTGCCATCAAGATCAAGTTGTGAATTACTTCTGATGACCAGCGCAGTGTGACGAGGCATTATCCAGAGGATGATGACGTGTAATATGGTCACAAATGAGGCTGGTGTCTTGATCTCTTTCTTTTCGGGTGCGCATGCGCATTAGGCAGGGTAACATGAAAAACTGCAAATTGATTGATTTGAACGTTTCAAAATGAAACAGTTTAATTTTATTAGTAATTCCAAATATGTAACGTAATCGTAGGTTTGGCAAACATTTTTGGAGAATTTGATGTTTCCCCATTCAGACAGAATACCTGAGCATACTGCATTTCAAAGATGGCTGCCGGGTGAAATGACTTGCCTTAAAGGGACTTTTATTAAATGAGTAGTTAGCAAAAAAAATTTTTTTGAGTGTATGTTGGCAATAGATGAACTCGCAACGTTAAACTGAAACACTGAAAAAAGAAAGCCCTTTTTACATAAATAAATAACAGGAGACACACTCTATCTACTAGTCTCCAATAACTTGTGAGCATAGTATTGGAAAGTGGAGAGATTGGAAAAAGATGAACTGAGGGTTGTTACTAGAAGAGATACAGCTGGGGACAGAAGTTAACGAGAATTATTTATTATTTTACCATTAATGGTATTTTATTATTAACGTCTAATACTAAGCCCAAACATCACAGTAATGTAAAAACAGTAAATATACAGAATATTATTTAAATGATTATTTATTAAATTACCCAATAAATTGTATTTTATTCATGTAAACCCCTACCTCAACCCGCACAGTAATGTACAAATCTTAATTATTGTAGTACAGAGTCACAAAAATAATACTGTATTGATGAATCCACAGCTGTATCCCACCTAGACTTTATCCACTAAGGTGGAGCTGTATCACACAGCCAAATATTTAATAAAATAAAACAAATTACATGCTGCAATGATTAATCCATTATAAATGTTTTTTTGTTTTCTATTTTACTCTACAGACCATCATTTGAGTCAGGTAACATGGCTTTAAAAGGATAGTTCACCCAAAAATAAAAATAATGTCATTAATTACTTACCCTCATGTCATTCCAAACTCTTGAGACCTTCATTCCTATCCAGAACACAAATTAAGGTATTTTAGATAAAAACTAAGAGCTCTCTGACCCTCCATAGAGAGCAATAATCATGAAAATTTTAAAAGATACCAAAAACTTTGTTGAAACATTCCACGAGTCTTCAGTGGTTTGATTGCTAATGTGATGAAGCTATGAGAATATGTGCAAATAAACACAAAAATGATGACAGAATGATTCAACAGTTTCAAGACAAGCTCATCCATAAGTGACAGATCAAGTTATTCAGATCAAGTTTCTTTGTATAGCGTTTTTCACAATAATTATTGTTAAAGTTATTAGTCACCATAACTTTATTAGTTAGAAACTTTAACTAATTAACTAGTAATTAATAGTTTTCAACAGTTAAATTTATTATATCCAACCCACTCTTTAGGATCTCAAAACCCAGGGCTTCTCGTGGTATCCAGAATAGCAAAGTCTACTATAGGAGGTCGAGCCTACTCATCTATGGCTCCTAAACTCTGGAATAACCTTCGTGATAATGTCCGAGGCACAAACACACTCTCTCATTTCAAAACTAGATTAAAGACCTATCTTTTTAGTGAAGCGTAGACACAGTGCATCACATAACAGTATCATGCATGAGTGTGCTCCACGCAGGTGAGTGGGCCAGACAAACCAACTGCAGGACACACTCCTCCTGTCTTAATGCACCAGACATTTTGCTGGAAATACTCATATGCTTTACATGTTTGTTTCTATGTTTGTTTATATAACTGCTATTTTCATTTAAAGCACTTCAGTTTTGGATCTCGTGTTTAAACGCACTATAAAGAGCAGCTACGCTAATTATTTTCTTCATTTTCTATTTCCATCTGGGGATACTCATCTCGAGGCATCTTGAGATTATGCAGCGCCATTGATGCGATCCAAGACCTGTGAAGAAATGAAGCCAAACACAGAGCACTTCTAGAGGTCTCCATAATCCTGGACCAGGCTGTATGCTGAGCTGATGCTGTGGCGGTCATGGAAGAGCAGAGAGCACAAGACTGATTCCTGATAGACTACAGTGACAAACAAATCTTCGCATTGATCCCGTGGGCCAGCCTGTTCACCCGCCTGGTGCAAATCAGTGTAGGATCCAATAAACTTATAGAGAGATCCAGCCTTCCATGTATCCAAAATCAAATCAAATCAAATCCAATAAATGACACATTCTTGTTCTATTGCATTCATGAACACATGCCTGAGGCTAAAAATTAACAACACTATTTGCTGACATAATTGCATGTCAGAGTGTATTAAACAAGCAACCATATAAAAAAAAAAATAAACAGATAAATAAATAGGCGGAAACCCGCAACTTGTTGTGCAAATTAACAAACTGAAATAAGTAAATAAATAAAATAAGACGACGAAAAGGTCTAACAAGTTGTGTATTTTAAGCAGACTTGGCAACTCTGTCCGTGTGGCTGGGAGGTGGGTGACGGCTGTGTGGATTGGGGTTTTGGGCCAAGCAAAGATCTCGGTTTTGATTTGATAGGTGTGGTTTACACGGTTTTGAATCGTTCTGTTCTGTTGGGCTTTTTATTTTTTTGCAAAGGGAAGCACAGGAGCAAGGACACTGCCCTCTACGGTGTGACAATATGATCCTAACAGGCTTATGTAAGAGGGATGCCTGCATGCTCGTCTTCCAGCAGACAGCGGCTGCACCGACTGTTATATAACTAGATCAGCCTCCCCACAGAGCCGAGCTGCGCCTGTGCACGGCACACAGCAGCCTGACTGAGAAACAAAGCTGCCCAAGCACAAAGAGAGCCAGAGATAATGCAGTAGCAAAATTAAACATTCAGAACAGGAAACTGTTACAAATAATATGGTAAATAATCAACCATCAAAAAATCATTCATTGACACTGGGGTCAAAACATCTGAGATGCTAGTGAAAATGCTTTGTCTTTATGCAAGTTAGCAAGCTGATCATCTTCTATTATTTTACAGTGTTAGCTGTTAATTTGTAATTTAGTATTTAACTATAATGTAAACTGTATTTTACAGTAGGAAAGTTATGCAGTGAGTTACTGTATTTTAAAGTTGCAATGTTAAAAATTGCTGTATATTTAGAGTAAAGGTATACAATACTGTAAATACATACACAGCAAGATAAATGGTGCAGTAAATGTAAATATATTTTTGCTGTAATTGATTTACAGTAATTTACTGAAGATTCTCCAGGAAATTGGTAAATGCATATAATTGTTATATATATATATATATATATATATATATATATATATATATATATATATATATATATATATATATATATATATATCTTATTATATTACAGTTAGTCACATAAAATTAAGATTTTATGATTTTTAATGTTAAAACTTTCAGCTTAAATGCATTTTTATTTCCTTTTTAGTTTACAATATTAGTATGTCAGCTTCAAATAATGTTGATATTTTAATGCACAAAAAAACCCAAACTGTCTATAATTTTAGTTTCTATTTAGTTTCAGTTAATGACAACACTGAGACCACTTCCACAGTACATTCTGTAAAGCATATGAGATATTTTATAGAGAAACTACATATACAGTCAGGTCCATAAATATTGAGACATCGACACAATTCTAACATTTTTGGCTCTATACACCAACTCAATGGATTTGAAATGAAACGAACAAGTGCTTTAACTGCATAGTGCCAGCTTTAATTTGAGGGTATTTACATCCAAATCAGGTGAACGCTGTAGAAATTACAACAGCTTGCATATGTGCCTCCCACTTGTTAAGGGACCAAAAGTAATGGGACAGAATAATCAAAAATCAAACTTTCCCTTTTTATTACTTGGTTGCAAATCCTTGCAGTCAATTACAGCCTGAAGTCTGGAACGCATACCAGACACAGGGTTTTAGTATCTGTTTCAGTTACTGTATATGTTAACATCGGATTTTGATGCACATGCAACATGAGAGCTTAAGAGTAAAATCATTATGTTGTAATACATCTCACATATCATACATCATCCCTCTTGTAATATCACATTATTTTCCAGTTACCTGCACTACTGTGTAAATCTGAGCCTTATGAAGTTCATATTGTTACCAATATATTCAATATATGGCGAAAACATAATCTAAGAAGAGATTTAACCCTTTATAGGGCATTCATGAAAATACCCTTTGAAAAAGCACTGGAGTGTTATTGGGGGGTTATTACAAGACTTTAGACTTTAACCATAATTGCAATGTACACTACAAAAATGTGTTTCTTACTTAATATTTTGTCTTGTTTCTAGTCCAAATATCTACAAAGTCTTAAATTAAGAAGCATTCTCGTCTTGTTTAAAGAAATAATGTCAAAATTAAATTGAGTTTTTCCTTTAAACAGATTATTTTGCTTGTTTTAAGGGAAAACTCAATTAATTTTGGCATATTATTTCTGAAAAGGAGACTATTTCTTGTTTGTTCAGTTCAGGGACCACAAGATTTCATCTCTGTTATTTGCAGTTGATGTTGTTCTGTTGGCTTCTGTGAACATGGATCTTCAGCATGCACTGTGGCAGTTTGCTGCCAAGAGTGACGCAGGTGGGATGAGAATCAGCACCTTCAAGTCCGAGGTCTTGGTGCTCCACCAGAAAAAGGTGGTTTGCCATCTCCAGGTTGGAGGAAAGTCCTTAACCCAGGTAGAGGAGTTCAAGTATCTTGAGGTTTTTTTCACAAGAGAGGGAAGCATGAAACGTGAAATTGAGAGGTGGATCGTTGCAGCAGCAGCAGTAATGTGGTCGATGTACCGATTTGTTGTGGTAAAGAAGGAGCTTTGCCGAAAAGTAAAGCTCTTGATTTTCAGTCAATCTATGTTCCTACTGTCACCTATGGCCATGAGCTTTGGGCTACAGAAAAGCAGATGAAAATGAATGAATGAATGAATTGAGAAGTTTTCAATATTTGAACAAGAAAGACAAAAACTCAAAGAAGCACCCTTTTTGCAACATAATCAGTTCTGTAATCATTGTTCTTCACCCAATAAAGGGTTAAACAGCCTTACATAGCTCAAGTCAAATATCGAACACATGTGCAGCTAACAAAATCTCTGCTGTTTTCTGTTGTGCTGATTCAGAACAGGCCTGACAGTGAGGAACTACAAGGATTAACTTGTGTTTTCATCGATGACCTTTATATTCCCTCACAAGTTTCCTCGTCACATGGGCATGTGGATAATTAATGTAGTATTTTTTTGCATAGTGCAGCATAAGCTAGCGGCGGTTTCTTGCTACCGGGCTTCAGAGCTGATAAACCCACCCTGGCAGGAAGGCATCGCTATCCTCCGCCGCTCTGCTGCCAGACTCTGGGTCTTGTGGAGTCTAATGGGGTGGTAATGTTGGGTAAATGTTTCCAGCACACATGTGCCAGCAAGACCAAAACTCAATTAGCTTTGCTCCGTTCTGCAGTGTAATCCAATGTGCTCGGGTTTTACACTTTGAATGCAATTACACCTCTGACAGCCGCTTTCTGTCATTTCACTACCAGAGCAGCGGCTGAAAATCGAGTGCAGTTGCTCTCAAAATGATTTCTTTCTTTTCAAAAATATTTTGTATGTAAAACCAGTTACAGCTGGTTTTGACGACTCTCAGAAGGTCAATCAAAAAGAACAGTACGAGGAAGTAAAATGATTGTTTTTGAACGTCTTTACATCTCCTGGTGTAACTCATGGAGCCTAAAAGGAACATACAGTACAGTAGTAGTGTAGCAAACACTGTAAATGCTGGGTTACACACAATCGATTTGTGTTGAGACAACATGAAGGAATTAAGTTAACTTATAGTTTTTACAAATTTAAATGGGGCGACACTGTGGCTGAGTGGTAAGCACTGTCGCCTCACAACAAGAAGGTCGCTGGTTCGAGTACTGGCTGGGTCAGTTGTCTTTTTTGTGTGGAGTTTGCATATTCTCCCCGTGTTGGCATATACATACAGGCCTGATTGGTGGATTGCTGCACAGATGGTTGACCTTCTGTATGGTTCTCCTCTCTCCACAGAAGAACACTGGAGCTCAGACAGAGTGACCATCAGGTTATTGATCACCTCCCTGACTAAGGCCCTTCTCCCCCGATCACTCAGCTAAGATGGCCGGCCAGCTCTAGAAAGAGTCCTGGTGGTTACAAACATCTCCCACAAAAAATATGGAAAAAGTGAAGCGCTACAAATACTTTCCAGATGCACTGTAGATGGATAGATATATGTACAGATGGACAGATGGATGGATGGATGGATGGACGGACAAAAAGATAGATAGGTGGATGTATGAATGGACAGATAGATCGATGGATGGATACATGGATGGACAGTTGGATGGAGAGACAGACAGACAGATAGACGGATTGCTAGATGGACAAATGGATTGATAGATAGTCAGACAGACGGATTGATAGACAGATGGATTAATTGATAGACAGACAGACAAAACTGAAAAAATAGATGCAGACAGTTAAAAGTGTACTCATCAAATAAAAGGCTTTTTTGGTTCATGCTAAACTAAAAGAGTTTTAATAATGTACACAAAGACTGCTTCGATTTCTCCAGCAAAACTGCCGTTACACTACACAACTGCACGTCACCTCCCACTGACAGGAGCCTGAGTATCAGCATTGTGGTTTCACATTGGGTTAAAGGGTTCCCTGGAGATACACTTACCAGTCTGGCTCTGGAAAACTCAGGAGCAGCGACGGTCAAAGCAGAGACAGAACATCCTGCAGCACTGCTGAGTCAGTCTGTGTATGTGTGTGTATGTTGGTGCTGAGGGAGTGAGATCATTTTGTTGATGTGTCTTTCTCTCTTGTTCATTGTTAGTCGAGTCCGCCAGGGAGGGAGGCTTTCCAGACAGGAGTAAGTAGTTTATATGAATTGATGAGGAGAGTTATTTGTCTTTTATGCTTCTTCCAAAGTTTGTTTCTCATATAGCAATGAGATATTGCAAGCTCGGCTCCAGGAGAGCAAAACAAGCCTTTAGATGAGGAGTGGGCTGGGAAATGATACAGTGAGAACACATTACTGTAGACTTCAGGAGAAGCACTGCATTATACAGACCAAAAAACTCAACAATGTCTCTGGTGGATAAACAGCTTGGTTTGCAGGTCTTAGCTAGTTTGAGCTGCTTCCCTGAGGTAAAAAGTACCAAACATACGCTGTAACCATTATACAGTTGAGGTCAGAATCATTAGCCCCCCTGTTTATTTTTTCCCCAATTTCTGTTTAAAAGAGAGAAGATTTTTTCAACACATTTCTAATCATAATAGTTTTATAACTCGTTTCTAAATAGCTGATTTATTTTATCTTTGCCATGATGACAGTAAATAATATTTGACTAGATATTTTTCAAGACACTTCTATACAGCCTAAAGTGACATTTAAAGGCTTAACTAGGTTAATTAGGTTAACTAGGCAGGTTAGGGTCATTAGGCAAGTTATTGTATAACGATGGTTTGTTCTGTAGACTATCGAAAAATATATACAGCTTAAAGGGGCTAATAATTTTGTCCTTAAAATACTATTTAAAAAATTAAAAACTATTTTTATTCTAGCCAAAATAAAACAAACAAGACTTTCTACAGAAGAAAAAAATATTATCAGACATACTGTGAAAATTTCCTTGCTCTGTTAAACATCATTTGGAAAATATTTTAAAAAGAAATTCAAAGGGGGCCTAATAAATGTGACTTCAACTGTATATATCACACTAAGTCTTTAAGATTTACTTAAAAAAAAAATCTTTGTAAGAATTTGCACTAACCGGCAGCATGGTGGCTCAGTGATTAGCACTGTCACCTCACAGCGAGAAAGTCAATGGCTCAAATCCCAGCTGTACCAGTTGGCGTTTCTGTGTGGAGTTTACTATTCTCCGTGTTCGCGTGGGTTTCCTCTGGGTGCTCCAGTTTTCCCTACAGTCCAAAGACATGCGCTATATGAATTGCATAAGCTAAATTGGCTGTAGTGCATGAGTGTGTGTGAATGCATGAGTGTTTCCCAGTACTGGTTTATGGCTGGAAGGGCATCCGTTATGTAAAACATAAGCTGGAAAGAATGAATGAATTTGCACCAAATTTCACCAAGTAAATTTTACTATCTTATGTCAGGTACAATTAACTTGTCAACATCATGCAAAATTTACGTAATGTTTAACCTAAAACTTCTAATTTAAATAGGTAAAAACGTATTCAATATCTTTAAATTTGAGTCTATATTTATAATAATGTCAAGTTCATGTTTTAGCAGAAGGAACATTGCTTTAATCAATTTAAATAAATCATATGAGTAGGCAGACAGAATCTGCTGACATTTTTTACTATTTCTTCACAGAATTTTGTAAATAAATCTGTCAATTTATGCAGAATGACTTTGGGAGTATCGTAACTAAAAATTTAATATATAAAATAAAAAATAAGACCTTTTTAACATTTATTTAATGTTAACAATGCAAATCCAATTAAATCCACTTATTTAGTAAACAAAGCAAGTCTCTCATATACTGTAATATACATCTAAAAGACAGAAAATATGACTTTACAAACTGTATTAAATGATATGAACATTTACATATTAGTCAATAATATTACTGAAATCAACTAAAAATCGCACATTGTGAGCCGAGCTTTAATCTGCACCTTGTGGTAAAATCGCAAACTCTGTTTAACTGGCAGCTTAACTCTCCAGTTTTTACTGAGTTTGCAAGATGGTGAGCTGTTCTAAAGTGACTGAAAGCCTCCGACAGCAGGTTGTCCAGATGAAGACCAAAGGGATGAGCCTTCCAGCCATAGCAAGAGAAGCCAATCATCAAATCTGTGATTTCGAGAATACTGCATCTTTACAATGTCAACAACTCATTCACTTCCCATAAAAAGTTTGGTTGTTTGACAAAAGCACAAAAGAAAAGGAAATTGTGGAGAATCTCAGTGGACAATCACATCAATACTGCATATCTCAGCACATGCGTCTCAACATTTAGAAGAATTTCGACTGAAAGTGCTTTGAGTGACCAAAGAATCAAAAGACAAGATGTCATTTGTTGAAGAGCATGGTGATGTTGGGTGGATAAAATGTTTACCCTCCTGCGAAATTTTCATTATTTTAAAAATATTTCCTAAGTGATGATTGAGAGAGCAAGGACATTTTCACAGTACTTTCAGTTATATATTTTTTTATATATAATTTTTTTTCTTCAAAATATCAAAATCATCAAAATATATTTTTTGCTACTTGTTCAAACAACTTAATTAAAATGAGCTGAATCAACAATTCTTGAGTTTTTTTTGGATTTACTAATTTTTTTTTAAAGTTAAGGGGTTGCAAACAGTTTATTTGGGCTGAATTTAAGTAAGTTGAACATTACTACATTGTTGGGACAACATGAAGAAATTGTGTGGAACCCAACATTTTTACAGTGTATATTGGATACACTCAAAAAAATAAGTTTGCTCTTTGTTCAAACTACTTATTTTAAATAAGCTGAAACAACATAATTCATGAGGTTTTTTTGGGACAACTTAACTGTTTTATGTTCAATCCACTTTCTAAAAACAAAAAAAGTTAGCTTAATTCCTTCACGTTGTCCCAACACAAATTGATTGTATGGAACCCAGCATAATTACAGTGTATATTGCATTTTTAAGGTCAATATTATAAGCCCCATTAAGAACTATTTTCCCAGTTGGCTACAGAGCAAACAACTGTTGTTCAATGACTTGCCTAGTTAACCTAATAAACTAGTTAAGCCTTTAAATGCCTCTTTAAATTGAAAATTAGTATCTTGTAAAATAACTAGCAAAATACACTCACTGTCCAACTGCACGTTTACGCAAATTTCTAATCAACCAGTCACATGGCAGCAACTCGATGCATTTAGACATGTAGACATGGTCAAGACGATCTGCTGCAGTTCAAACCGAGCAACGATTTAAGTGACTTTGAATGGGGTATTGTTGTTTGTGCCAGATGGGCTGGTCTGAGTATTTTAAAAACTGCTGTTCCACTGAGACTTTCATGCACAACCATCTCTAGGGTTTACAGAGAATAGTCCGAAGAAGAGTAAATATCCAGTGAGCGGCAGTTCTGTGGGTGCAAATGCCTTGTTAATATGAGAGGAAAATAGCCAGACTGGTTCGAGCTGATAGAAAGGCAACAGTAACTCAAACAGCAACTTGTACAATGAGCCATGTCATAAAGAGCGAATCTTCTCAGACTGGTTTCTTGACCATGACACTAAGTTCACTGTACTCAAATGGCCTCCACAGTCACCAGCTCTCAATCCAATAGAGCACCTTTGGGATGAGGTGGAATGGAAGATTTGCATCATGGATGTGCAGCCGACAAATTTCCAGTACCTCGTTGAATGTATTCCACGAAAGATTAAGGCAGTTCTGAAGGCAAAAGGGGGTCCAACCCGGGACTAGTAAGGTGTACCTAATAAAGTGGCCGGTAAGTGGATTATGGTCATCATGGCACACACAAAATAAATGAGTTATTAGAAATTAGTTTTAAAACAATTATCTTTAAAATCTCCTTTTCCTTAAACATCACTTGCAAAACATTTGAAATAGAATGAAAATTTCCCAGAAGGGATAATACTTTTGTTTTCAATAGCCCACACAGTCCTTTTTCAGGCAATTATCAGAGAAAGTGATGAAAATATTTGTCCTTCTCACAGTAAAATCCTTAAAACACGCTTGATGAAGAATGTTTCATGCTTGCTTTGATTTCATATAAAGCAGTGTCTCTGTCAAGGAGAAAGATGTATAGTTCCCGCACTAAACAGCTGCAAAGCCCTGTTTTGAAAAGTAAAGAGAGACAAACACACCCTCCCTGATGCATTTTTTATCCTCCAACAGTGTTTTCATGTGGTTTGATCTGGCAACAAGTTCACAGTTCTTAGAACCTCTGTTTCATACTAGGCAGAGTCCCAAGATGCCGAAGTCTAACAAGAAGAAACCAAAGGGTTTCTGGCATCGCCTACAACACAGACCTGATTAAAAACGAGGACAAAGACAACGTGAAATGCTACACTCTGCTACAGCCGCCAAAATCAACGGAAGATTCTGGTAGTCAAACAGAGAGAGAGAGAGCTGTTATGTGGATCAAGAGTAACGTTCTACAGCGCCTTCAGTCAATATCTCATTGCTAATTGGGAAGCTTTATCTCCGCAAACACACATTAGCTCTCTGTCTTTATTACTCAGCTTCAGAGTCATTATCATCTCTCCTCATTGGCTGTTAGCGTCTGTAAAATATAGCTATAGCAATTTCGATCCTCTATCTCTCTTTGGTTCATTTAAATTGAAGCAGGACTCACAACCCACTTGACTTTGGTAATGGGACTGCTCAAAAGCTTGGGGATTTTATAATGTTCTCTTTTTATTGCCAAGACTACATATCTACTGTCTGCTCAAATATATGGCGTAAACGGTAACATTGTGAGAGTTACAGTTCTGATAACTGTAATATTGTGAAATCTTATTGGAGTTGTAGTTCTAATAACCGCAATATTGTGTAATTTTATTAAAATTGAAGTTGTGATGACTGTAATATTGTGAAAACTTATTAGAGATGTAGTTTTAATAACCGTAATATTGTGAAATTTTATTAGAATTGTAGTTCTAATAACCGTAATATTGTGAAATGTAATTAGAGTTGAAGTTGTGATAACTGTAATATTGTGAAATTTTATTAAAGTTGTAGTTCTGATAACTGTAATATTGTGAAATTTTGTTAAAATTGTAGTTCTAATAACCGTAATATTGTGAAATGTATTTAGAGCTTTAGTTCTAATAACCATAATATTGTGAAATTTTATTAGAATCGTAGTTCTGATAACCATAAGATTGTGAAATTGAAGTTGTGATAACTGTAATATTGTGAAATTTTATTAAAGTTGTAGCTCTAATAACCGTAAAACTAAAATTTATTTAGAGTTGTAGTTCTGATAACCATAATATTGTGAAATTTTATTAGAGTTGTAGTTCTGATGACCGTAATATTTTGAAATCATATTAGAGTTGTAGTTCTAATAACTGTAATATTGTGAAATTTTATTAGAGTTGAAGTTGTGATAACTGTAATATTGTGAAATTTCATTAGAATTGTAGTTCTAATAACTGTAATATTGTGAAATTTATTAAGAGTTGTAGTTTTAATAACCATAATATTGTGAAATTTAATTAGAGTTGAAGTTGTGATAACTGTGATATTGTGAATAGTTTTAAAAAGTTGTAGTTTTGATAACTGTAATATTGTGAAATTTTATTACAGTTGTAGTTCTGATAACTGTAATATTGTGAAATTTTGTTAGAATTGTAGTTCTAATAACTGTAATATTGTGAAATTTATTTAGAGCTTTAGTTCTAATAACCATAATATTGTGAAATTTTATTAGAATCGTGGTTCTGATAACCATAAGATTGTGAAATTGAAGTTGTGATAACTGTAATATTGTGAAATTTTATTAAAGTTGTAGCTCTAATAACCGTAAAACTAAAATTTATTTAGAGTTGTAGTTCTGATAACCATAATATTGTGAAATTTTATTAGAGTTGTAGTTCTGATAACCGTAATATTTTGAAATCATATTAGAGTTGTAGTTCTAATAACTGTAATATTGTGAAGTTTTATTAAAGTTGTAGTTTCGATAACTGTAATATTGTGAAATTTCATTAGAATTGTAGTTCTAATAACTGTAATATTGTGAAATTTATTAAGAGTTGTAGTTTTAATAACCATAATATTGTGAAATTTAATTAGAGTTGAAGTTGTGATAACTGTAATATTGTGAATTGTTTTAAAAAGTTGTAGTTTTGATAACTGTAATATTGTGAAATTTTATTACAGTTGTAGTTCTAATGACCGTAATATTGTGAAATTTTATTACAGTTGTAGTTCTAATGACCGTAATATTGTGACATTTTATAGGAGCTGAAGTTCTGATAACCATAATATTGTGAAATTTCATTAAAGTTGTAGTTCTAATAACCGTAACATTGTAAAATTTTATTAGAGTTGAAGTTGTGATAACTGTAACATTGTGAAATTTTATTACAGTTGTAGTTCTAATAACCATAATATTGTGAAATCTTATTGGAGTTGTAGTTCTAATAACCGTAATATTGTGAAATTTTATTCGAGTTGTGGTTCTAATAACTGTAATATTGTGAAATTTCATTAGAATTGTAGTTCTAATAACTGTAATATTGTGAAATTTGCTAACCACTGAGCCACCGTGCCACCCTAACTGTAATATTGTGAAACATTACTAGAATTGGGATGTGTTTTTTAATGTCATGCATTCTAGTGTTGTCAAAGCAGAAGTTTTGTAAAATGTAACATCAGACAGATGTGTTCAATTTAATGTGTCTTGCTGAACAAAAGCAATTCCTTTAATAATTATTTAGTCTATAAATCATATTTTATAATCTCATTTATAACTCATTAAAGTCAGTTTGCAGATGATTTATTAGTTAACGTGCATCCTAACGCTTTTATTAAATTACAATTCTTTAAGAATTGTAAAGTCTTTTACAAATAAATATCTTTGACATGAATAATATAATGCACATCTCCAGTTAAAAATATAATGCTTTATAACATGATCTGCCCAGCCAGGGTTTTGAATTTGATTGTGCGGGTTAAAAAGGCATTGGCGGGTTGACAGAATTTAGGTGGTTTTGAAACATAAAAGTTATATGCAACTTTCTCAACAAAACACAACTGTGTGCTCCTACTCCATTTAGTTAGTAGTGACCAGTGCATAGTGCAAACAGCGTGGGCCCACCTGCAAGAGGAGGTGAAGGAAAGTTGTATCAAAATCTCCCTGGACAAATTTGACTCCCCTTCGCATGCATGCGCATCACACGTCGCCTGCAGTTAATCTCAAAGTGGTTTACCATTATCCTTTTATCAATCTTTTTTTTTTTTTCGCAATTGACAGCAAGAACAGAAAATGAAGTGTTGTCTGATTGACAAGCAGCACCTTATTATGTTCAAAATAAATTAAATGTCTAATAGGAAGAATTTATACTCTATTTCGAAAGTAAAACATACTCTAGTAGGTAGTGTAATCTACACAACATTAGGTGCAGTGTGTGGATGAGAGGGGGGCAGTGTTTCGATGAGACCTGGTTATGTTGTGGTTCTCTGACTGCTGGTGTTGGTTGCTATATGGTTAAACATCATGATAGTTAAAGTAACTAGGTTAATTTCGATTTAAATAAATTAAAATTATACAAAATATTAATCTAATATTTTGGACGTTTTTTTTTTGTGAGTTTGGGCGTTTTTAGACAGCGTTTGGGCTGGAAAAAGTCAGCTATATCTGGCAACATTGTGCCCTGCCCATGAAAAGAATTTACTTTCTGCCACTTCCACAGGAGAAAAAAATTACTCAAAATTTTTTTTCACAATTATGAAAAAAACACTTTTTTTCCCCTGAAAATGTTAATTTTTTTTAAAATTACCAATTACTTTTTGCCACAGGAGGGAAAAAAAAGGGTAATTTCTCTTAAATTGTACATTTTCCCCTATGAGAACTTAAAAAAAAATCTAATTCTTTATAATATATTTATAATTTATATTTTACAATTCAGTTTTTGTTTTCTTAATTTTTTTCTCCTTTCAACAGCGTCGCTGTATATTCTAGAAAAATAACTTAATTCGAGCATCAGAGAAAAATAAAAATCGGTCCCGCACACATGCGGTTCTCGTCTTACTGTACACTTCACTTCAAACATTGCTTTACATCTTATAAACCCAACCAAGCCTTAAAAATCTGGACCACCCCTTTACAATTGAGAATCCTAATTCTCAAACACTCAAATCCTAGAAGGCTTTCACAATTCTGCCTTTTCCTGTCATGAGTTATTAGATTTTTCAGATTTTTTTATGCAATAAACAATGGGCTAAAGGAAGACCAGTCCTAGAAACTGCAATAAATATCAACTCAGATTGATATTATCAGTTTCAGATTGTCAATCAATATTTAAACCACATGAAATATCCTATAGCCATATACATAAAGCACACACACACCTGAATCTACAGAAAAACCACAGAGACACTAGTAAAACCCTGACGTAAAGATGCACAACTCAACCATCTTCTGCTCCAGTGTTACACAAGTGTGCAGAAACAGATCTACACTATTAGCAAAACACCATTGCATAAGCAGGCGTTATCTCCCCTTAGTCAAGCTGCCAACTGATAAAGCACATTTGAGAAAGAGGGCCTGATTTGCAGGGCCCAAAGCACTTAAGGTTCAATACCTTCCATTCAAAACATCTCCATCTCTGAGAAGAATTCACAAAACACGCTTTGCTTTCCCAATTGGTGGAGATATTTTGAAATCACTTTCAAGGATTTTTGTTTTGTTTGTTTTCTCTGGCAATAGCAAAGTAATGTTTTTCTTTTTTTCTCTTTTGTAGGCTACAAAAATGGGAGTGCAATAATATTCTGGTAACTGGAACAGGGTTTTATGATTCAAAAGGCCAGTTTAAGGCCCTCAGGAAAAAAAGGGACAAACATTCATTACCCTTCAGCTTAGTCTCTATTTCAGAGGTCGCCACAGCGGAATGAACTGCCAACTATTCCAGCATATGTTTACGCAGCAGATGCCCTTCCAGATGCAACCCAGTATTGGAAAACACCCACACACACTACGTACAATTTAGTTAATCAAATTCACCTATAGCGCATGGGTTTAAACTGTGGGGGAAACTGTAGCACCCAGAGGAAACCCACGCCAACACAGGGAGAACATGCAAACTCCACACAGAAATGTCAACTGGTCCAGCCAGAACTCGAATGATAATGATAATGCAACTAGTAATAATAAAAATAAATACAAACAATGACAATATCGATGAATGATGATGATGATAATAAGAATAATCAGAAAAATGAATATCTAAATTGTTTTCCTGAAGAATGAGCTGGGGGAAAAGTCAATTAATCAAAATAATTTTGGTGAGAAATAAGTTTATTTTACTTACCCATTGGCAGATAATTTAGCTCGTTTTAAAGAAAACACACTTAATTTGGACTTATTTCTGAAAATAAAACCTTATTTTTACTGTGCTGTGCAATAGATGGTGAAAAAGGAAAAATAAAACACTTTGGTGGAGGTGAAAACAATAATTATATCTGACGAGAGCGGCTGATGTAAAATTGCATGACTGGAGAAGCATCAAGTACCTAAAGGTTACACTGATTCATCAGTGATGGCATCTATTTTAAGAAATTAATATTCTGATTATTAATAAATTCTCATATCTGAATGATAAGAAAGATTAAATCGGCAGCACATCAGTTCCACCTGGTGGGCAGATAGCAAATATAAATACATCATCTTCATTCTGTTGTGTCAGACGTTATTGAGGAATATTTTTACTATGTATTTACGATAGATGGATGGATGGATGGATGGTTGGAATAAAGTATAATACAGAAAAGAAGGCATATAGACAGCTAGGCAGCCAGCCAGGCAGACAGACAGATAGATGGATAGATAGGTCTATGAATGGATAAATGGATGGATGGATGAGAATGCAAATAGACAGACAGACAGACAGACAGACACACAGACAGGATGGACTGACAGACAGACAAATGAATGGATAGATGGATAAGAAGGCAAATAGACAGACAGACAGATAAATAGACTGATAATAAATAGATACATAGACAGATAAGAAGGCAAACAGACAGACAAATAGACAGACATAAATAGACAGATAATAAATAGATAAAGAGACAGATAAGAAGGCAAGTCGGACAGATGGACGGATGGATGGATAGATAGATGGATGAGAAGGCAAATAAACAGACAGACAGATAAATAGGCAAATAGGATGGATGGATGGACGGACGGACAAAAAGCAGATAGACAGCATTTATAAGTTTAAGTATTTAAATAATTTTAAAATGTACATTATTTTAATATTACAATTATGTGTGTACATTTGCATGTATAGTCTTAATAATGTGAAACTGTTTAGAAAACTGACATAAAATAAATTCAATATAGAACAATATAAGTATCCTAATAAATCCATTTGATTTGTATTTTATACAGTCATGTTTAATTTATTAATATTTTACATGCTTTAAATATTTAAAAATGAAGATTTTTCACATTATGATTTTAATGTGTGTTCCCTACAGAAAGTAAACAAAGAGAGATTTAAATACTTATTATAATACAACCAGAATTTAACTCTAAATTAGCAGTCAGATCAATATTGTTGCTTTTTAAGAACTCGACTATGACAAACCAACCCTTTATATGAGTTTATTGACATATATACAGCATTAGAACAAATCAAACAACACCAGATCACTAAAATACAGCATATCCACAGAAACAATTGAAAGTAATATTATCCATGGTAATGAAATGTATGTTATAAATCAGCAAAGGCACTTCGTCACAGGTCTGAAATAAACCTGCTTGCGTTTGATAAGACGGGTTATCGCAGAAAGGCACATGAAGAATTTACTCATCTTGCATGTTGTTCCTAATAATAAACCCTCATGCTTGTGTTACTTTGGGAAAAGATCAAATATATGTAATATATACATTACGTACTTCATACTACATAACAGTTTCTTCCAATATGACAGGAAAAGCACAGGCTATACCGAATGACTCGAGTACAATATTTAGAGTTATGAAACTTGTCAACTTTTTGTCACACTTTACTTTCAAAAACGATGTTTCAAAAATGTAAACTGAATGATTTGTCACAAATTACATCATTTTATTTCAGCATGTTTACAAGAATAGCTACAAATAAACAAACTAAAAATATTAATAGTGAAAAAGGAGGGAAATAATTGTGCACCAAGTATCACAGGCAGAAGGACTAACAATCCATTTTTCAGAAACATCTACCCATTAAAAAGATCAATTATTAACATATTATGCAGCCCTGAACTGTTAAATGGAAAGTTCAGCCATAAATGAACATTTTCTGTTAATTTACTGTCATCCATGCTATGCATTAAAGGTAATGTTGTTTCACTTAATTAGACCTCAACGTATCATCAAGAGCCTCAGGTATTAATTATGTTTTGCTTGTGTATGTTTTCTTTTTTTTTTATGTCAACCTGCCAAAAGCCATTATAATTCATAAATATAATATATTGAGATAACGAACATGCATGATATTGTTGTTGTGGGCACTTTAAAATATCTTACATAATTCTTTATCATTTTAACTTTCATAGTGCGTTTTAAGAATATTCAGATTGTTAGAAATGTACTGGTGTTCATAACAGAACCAAACGCTTAAGACTTAATAGCAGGGTTCCCACTCTTTCATAAACAGCTAATTCAAGGACTTTTTAAAGCACCAATTTCAAATCAAGCAGATTTGTAATTCACACCATATGTGCAGCATAAGTAGTGCCATTCTTTACTGCACTTCACATTTCACTTACATTTAATATTTACATTAAAATACCAGAGTAATGAGGATGTTTTGAATGTGTTATTTTCAAAAATGTAGACCATGTTCAGTCATGTTCAAAGAACTTTAATCAAATTGGTTGAATTCAGTACTCCTAATATTTAGGGATGCTCAGATCGATTAGCCAGAGATTGGTATCGGCCTATAATCACATTTCATCACTCAATCGGTACTCGCTGATCTGGCCGATCTCCTGAACCAATCATAAGTGTTCGTTTAAGAGTTTAAAAGCGGAGGAAAACGCACGTGCATGCTCTGGGTTATACATCCACAGCGCTATAACACGTGAGCAATGTTTCCCAATTGTATTGTTAGTATTTTTTTTTCCCAATTTTTCTTATAATCTATTTTATCTTTTATTTTTTGTAGATCCTTAATTTATTCTCTTAGGTAAGGCGAGATCTCGTACATAGAGGCAAAGTTAAATAAAGTTTGAAACATCAGAATCTGTAATTGCTATCAGCCGATCACCATGACAAGGAATCAGCACTAAATATCAGCAGCAAAAATCCTGATTGGAACATCCCTAGTAATATTCAAATGCGGTTTCTGAAATATTGATCAAATGTGCATCATTCGTCATAGTTTTATATAAAATTTCAATCTAAGATTAAGTTACCAATTCCTCTTTTGTTCCTCGTTTTGTTGGAATTGTTAAAACACCATAAACAAATTTCAAACTTAATTGAAGCACTTTTAAGAACCTACACTGTAAAAAATATCCGTTAATTAACAGGTTCCATATTTCATGATTTACAGTTTTTTCTCTGTTTATTTATGGTTGTGAATTGTATTATGGATGTTAATCTCTGCTCTTTCAACTTTTGATGATTAAATTTAACTGCACAATTTATCAAAGTGACTATTAATAAAGTTTTAGTTTTTTAAAACAACATATTGTATAAGAAATAATATATAGAGAATTCTGTGAAATAACATAAAATGTACTGGCAGTTTTTTACCAGGTTTTTGTATCATAATTACAACACTAAACCAGAAAATATATCACAGTATATCACCGTATATAGTATATTACACAGTATATTAGACAGTATATTATACTATTAAAATGTTAAAAATGTCAATAAAAGTCACTATTTCAAAATGTTAAACATCAACATTTGTTGGAGAAAAGATTAAGGTCCCACAACGCAAATAAAAATCATGAATAAATAATAATAATAATGATAATAAAAAATTATGAATCACAAATTATGGAACATTTACAGTGCGTCTTTGCTTTTAAATACTTTCCAGATCTTTAATCTATTGAAATTTAAGTACTTTTAACAAGAACCCTGTAAAAAGGCTATTTATTTTGAAACATAAACATTTTTACATTGTTAATCTGCCCTATTATGTCCCCAGAATACAGATCGAACATGTTTTGATTCATTACAGGCTTTTGTTTGTTAACACTTTACAATAATGCTTTATTTATTAACATTAGTTAACTAAATAGTCTGTCAATGCAGATTAAGGCATTTGCTAATATTAACTTATTATAAACTTATTAATTAATGACTGACTCATTAATAGTGTGTGTGTATATATATATATATATATATATATATATATATATATATATATATATATATATATATATATATATATATATATATATATATATATATATATACACATAACATTTACTCTGAGCACTGTACAGTAAATCAGCACACTATAATATAGAGTTCTTTCTGTTATCGTACCTGTTAAAGTAACACTTTTGTGCATCTTATATGTCAATATTGTTATTATTATATTGGTATAAAAGCTTCATCCGTTACTTCAACAAGAAACGTTAATACATCATATGCCTACAGTAACACTTTTTAATGGTACATGGATATTTCATGTAATCCCCAATGGCCACCGCAGTATCAGCTAAAAAATCTTTGTCAGATCTTGAAAATGTCACCTACATCTTGGATGACCTTGATTACTAAAAAAATATTCAGTTTTGGCTAAACTATCCCTTTAATTTATATTCAGTTCTAAATATTGCTCCACAATAAAGTACCATTTACTTAAGCATTTACAAACGGCAAAAGAAAAAGCTAGATTTATATACCAACGTGTGCTTCAGATGGATTGGCAGCACCATATTCTTTTAATTTGGATCAGCGATTAATATTACAGCAAAGTCTGTGGTTATTGGCAGTGTTAGAGAGCCAGGTCAGTGTGTGTGTGTAGTAAATGTACTGGGGAAGGGTGTGTCAGACTGGGCTTATCAGCTCAATACAGACCTTAAAGAGCTCTAAAGAGGACATAGAGTGAAGACGAGCCCCTGTTTAAGCCCCACAGCCCTCTCTCCCCACAAAAAAGTGCTTAATCTAAATTAAATTGAATATTTTAGTATCTATTGTACAAAGTATCGAAGAAGAACCTGATGTTGAAATGCTATTACGGTTTAAAAAAAAAAGAGAAGGTAGAGTAGGTTTCTAGCAGCAGTTTTTTTAATGCATATTTGTATTCGTGGCTTGGACCACATGGTTGATGGTCTGTAAGACAGTTTATTTGCTGTACTTGAAATGTGTGGCTATAGGTTTGTGTAGCCTAATACCTGTTGAGTGGTGTGGTTACTTTAATGTAATACAAGAGCTACAAATTTTGATTAACAGCCCTATTGAGTTTGAAATGACATCCCTTAAGGCCCTGATATACTAATTTTGAATACAATCAGGCCAAAAGAAGTTCATTTAGAGCACTTAAAACAGACAGCCAAAGCAAGTTTTCTGGAAAAATTCAATCCAGCTGGATTAGAATTCCCATTGGCCACTATCAATTACACAAAATGTAGGTGTGGCTTCAGTTAAATCTGTCTAAATCAGACAGTCGCAAGTAAAATCATGCATCAGAGAGCTTATTTATAGTATAAATTAAAACCAATTCTCACAGAAAGCAATGACTTTTAATTTTCTTTACTATTAAATTACTTTCATTAAAACAGTTAATTGTATAAAGTGATAAAAGTGATGTGTCAGGAGTGCAGAGTTTGTGCAAGCATATTCATATCACTATGATTGGATCTTTTCTTAACTGCGGTTTTCTCACCACTGTCATGTTCTCATTTTCTCTGCTCTCAGCAGTGTTGTAAAGCCATTTTAAAGTTGGTTTCACGCCTAAGCCAAGACTGACACCGTAGTGAATATATCAGGGCCTTTAAGAAATGAATTATTGAGGGGACTGACAACTCCGTATAGGCAAAAAATAAAATAAAAATGATCTAAACTATTTTCTTGACTTATCCATCATACTGTATGTGGGAACACAGTGGCTGCTCACTTGAGAATCACTTCAATACAACAACTTTGTGCAACTGCGTTTTCTCTGTCTTCATGTTATTGGAATCAATGGATTTCACCCAGCAAAAATATCATTTTAAAACTATAATTACAAAAGAAGACATTTTGAAGAATGTTTGAAACCGTAGTAGAAAAAAGTATAAAATTCAACGATTACTGGCTTTCAACGTTCTTCTAAATAGCTTTAACTTCACTTTAGCTGAAGAAAGCAACTCAAATAGATTTGGGACAAGCAGAGGGTGAGTAAATTATGACAATTGTATTCACTTTTGAGCAAACTATCCCTTTAATAAAGCATACAGTCTTATGCAAATGTTTTCCCACCCCTGATAATTTTCATAATTGGAACGATGTACAATGACATTATTAGCAGCAAGATGTTCCTGGAGCTTTTTGGAGGTGGTCTGTGGTCTGTCTGTAACCATTCTTCGTTTTTGCCTTTCAGATATTTTTTCTTGGTCTAGCACATCTTTACTGCACAAGAACTGTTCCTGTTGCCTTCCATTTTCTTACTATATTTTGACTATGAAGATAGAGACTTTAAACTTTTGTGATATCTTTTTGCATCCTTCTCCTAATTCATATTGGAAAATAATCCTAGTTTTTAGGTCATTAGTAAGTTCTTTTGAGGTTCCCATGTTGCTTTTTTCTGGTTCACAATAAGAAGCACAACTAGCAATCTGCAATCTTAAACATCCTTTTTCATGATTGGTTGCACTCCTGTAAGGATTGTTAAGGTTCACTGAGTCACTCAAATCAATTTCATGTTGTTTCAAATAAATTTCATGTCAACATTAGGTGACTACAGGTTTTGAAATCCACACAAAAGAGAGGGTGCCCAAATATTTGCATAGCCAATTTTTCAGTTTTAATTTAATTTCACACATTTAATTTAATCTCAATTTTCATCTCATCCAAATTTTTGCATAAGACTGTATAGATCAGTGATTCCCAATGCTGTTTCTGGAGGCACACCAACAGTACATATTTTTGGATGTCTTCCTAATCTGACCCATTTATTTCCTGTTTTAGAATATCTTCTAATGTTCTGATGAGTTGATTCGGGTGTGTTTGACTAGGAAAAGGTTGAAAATGTGTACTCTTGATGTGCCTTCAGGCATAATGTTGGGAAACACTGATATAGATACTACTTGAAATGTTAAAAGAAATTTGTAATTGTTAATTTTAAGAAATGATTATCTTAAAAACAATTTTAAGCGCATCAAGTGTCAAGACAAGCTGAGACTGGAAATCTAATGATAAATGGCAACTTTTACAGTCGATAATGTCACGTGTCAAATTACCAAACGATTTAAACAGACTTTAGTGTCATTTCTACATTTTGTTTTTAAAATACATGTCACATCGAGGAAGGCATTGTGCCGAAACGTTTGTGTCTTTAAATAACCCAAAGAATGTAAAAAGAAAAAAGAAAAACAGTACGAAGCAATTACTTAATGAGTGCGAATCATTGCCTTTTTGAATATTTTTAAAATACGTGTCATGGCATCATATACTTTTGTTTCTGTCCATGCAATTTGTTTAAATGTACCTACCAGACCTAAGATTAGTCACCAATGCTTTTGTTTTAGATGTGAATTGCCTTCGATCATGCCATTTAATGGTTTATGGAGATTGTACCATTTCTCACACAACACAAACATGGGTATTTGGAACAGGTGAGAGAGAGAGAGTCTCACCCACTCAAGCTTAGCTGAAGTCTCGATTTGAGAAAATGACCGGAGCCACAAGTGTCCACAGGTAGAGCCCTAAACCCAGCCAGCTGGAGCAGATCTTCACCCACACTGCAGGCATCGTGCTCTGCATGGCCTGAGTAGTTGTGTCAGGTCTAAAGATAGATATGGGAAAAAAGGCAGAACAAATTAGCAACATTTAGACCAGTGGTTTTCAAATATCTTTTGTTTAACACACCTGATTCAAGTCCGCCTCACACCGTGCATTTTTTAATAATCCTAAACCACTGTAGGATGTCACACTATAAGATCTCAGTTGTTGTTATGTCAGACTGAATGACAACCAAACAGAAAAACGCAAGAAAACTCACTTTGACGTCATCCATTAATCTGACACGATACCTCACGGCAAACATAAACAAATTGTAGTGGCAATTTGCTGATAGTGTGCCTGAATAATAAAACCAGAAAACAAAAACTGTTTTGACATTTTCCCCACAGTGATTTGAAGTTTTTGGGCTGATTGCATCATCAGATTCTGGGGGAAAATTTGATCGCGAAGGCCATTAAGCAGCTGACGGTGAACATATAAAAAATACGATCAAAGACCACAGACTTTAGAATAACAGGAATCTTTTGGGATTTTCCAAATTTGTCTCAGATGACCAAATGGTGACTGAAATCGCAGAGTGTGAGCAGGGCTTGAGACCAGATCATTAGAAGAGAGTTCCAAGAAAGGAACTGTGTTGAGATTAGGCATGGGTCAATAACCGTTTTCAAGGTATACCACGGTTTGAAAAAGTCAAGGTTTTAAAACCGCCAACATTTTCGGTTTTACTTTTCCTACGGTATATGGAAATTTTTTTTTAATGTTTTTATTTCTTTATTAATTTAGTAAAGATGCCATTTTAAATTGTAAAGAAATCTCTTTTTTGAAACTAATGGAGTTAGCAGACATCAATAATTTATTTGAATTATTTAGCCTGTTGAATTATTTATACTGTTTCTCAAAATAAAATATATTGGCTGCGTCTGAAATCGCTTACTATTCAGTAGGTACTGCATTTGAATTTAAATATACCACTTTAAATATATTACTACTTAGAAAAGTTCGTTCTATACAGTATGCATGTGAGTGGTATGAATGGAGCTTGGGCGTACTACATCCACCATTTTGTCATCATCACATGACATACTTGTGTCAGTTGCGCTGCTTCACTCCCATTCATGAATTCTCTCGTGGTGCATCATGGGATAGCGTAGCATCCATCGGTTCTCAGCGTAATAGTAAGTCATCTGGGTACTTCTCGCATACTGTTTTTTAAATTCTATAAATTCAGACATATTACTCGGCTCGCATACTGTTTTTTGCATACTATATAGTATGGAAGTATGCGATTTCTGATGCAGCAATTGTGTTCAAATCGGAAAAAAAGTTTTTGCTTCTTACCGAAAAATTTAAAAAGAATATATTTTAGAGCAGTAATCACAATACCGTGAAACCGTGATATTTTTATCCAAGGTTATCATACCATCAGAATATTATACCGGCCCATGCCTAGTTGAGATCGGACTGTTCCCTACATAGTGTTCACTGCTCTCTTCCCCCTGAGCATGAGAAATTGGCGTAAGATAACTTCATTAAAAAAATAATAATAATAATAATAACAAAATAAGATTTAAGCTACACAACTCTTTGCAGCATTTTCAATTATTGGCAAACTGTGATAGGTGATTTAATTGTAATAATGTGATAAGTCTCTTTCAATATCCTTTGAATTTAACATGTTTTCAAGCTAAAATTATGGTAGAATATCCTGTGATGTCTACTTCGCAGGGCACTTATAGTCAAATAGATCCAAATTCTGATACAGTAAGAGAAATATATAAAATATGCATAGCTGGGGGCTGTGTGGATCAGGATTGAGAGCCACTGATTTAGACCACCATTATATTCTAATCCTTGTAATTGTATGAATAAATGAACAGTACAGGCCTGTATGGTTATGGTTGATAAATCATAATCATTTTCATTGGAATAATCTTCATCTATTTAAACTGTGACTGGAGAAAGTAGTGGAAAATGTAATGCCTTAGTTGTTTTAACAGGTCTGCAGATGGGAGGAAAGTAAAAAAAAAATATATATATATATTGACCTCAATTATGTTAAAAAATACCAGTGCAGGCTTCAAAATTTCTTCACATTTCTTCAAGATTTGTTCCACATAACTTACACTCATAACCATTGCACTAATATCTAATATTAGCCTTAATATAGCACATAATCATTCCACTACACCGCACATACCCATTTCTAAATGTGCATATACATTTGTAAATGTGTGATATACATGCGTATCTATTTGTAAATCCTGCTTAACAACCTGTAAATTATGTTTATTTATATTTGCATAATCCTGGTTTTTAATAACAACCTGTTCAATATGTTCATCTACCAGTAAATCTCTGATTATAGTCTATTATATACATCCATTTGTAAATATTACCCATAGTTTTCTTTATCAATTGGACTTATATCTACATCCTACCCTTGCTGCTCTTGCACTCCTGGTTAGAACTATTTTGTTGTCTTGAGTGGCGTGGGCAGCTAAAAACATTTGGATGTTTGTAGAAAAGGCCTTTTGTACAATGCAATGATATCGTTATTACGGATGCAACGATTAGCCGATTTCCCAGTTAACTGCGCTTTAATTCGTCATGGTTAGTTAATCGTAAAGGCTTCTCTAAGCCGCATTTCTGTTGCACGGAACGAAACTGCTGCCGTTAAACAAAGTTATGCCAAGTTGCCAACTGTGCGCTAGTTTAAAGTTCCAAGCTTGTACACTGAGGCCAATATGCACACAAACCGGATTAACGATAGCAGTGAGCCGTTCCCAGATCACGTCTTTTCCGTGTGCAAGTTTGCTATTACTAATGTAAGAATATATGGCAATATGCAGGTGCAAGCGGAGCAACGCAGTAGAAACATCTCACGCCGTAGCGGTGACAGTCGTGCGTGCCTCAGTGCAATGTAAACAAAAGATATGTTAGACGAATTATTATTAAAATGATTATGTATGTATGAACGCAGATGATAACAACACTTAATCTAAACAGATACTTAGCTAATATAAAGCTTAAATTTTCATTAGACATGATAACCGTGAAACCATGATTATTCTTCAGACGACATAATCATTCAACCAAAATCCATAATTGTATATATATCTGTTATGCAGTTCAAAACATAACACATGAACGTGTCTGAATGTAGAAGAAGCCTACTTAAGCAATGCACTGCTTTTGTTGTGCTCTGAAATACAACATTTGAATTTGTTTGTAAAAAAAGCCTATATTGTACAATGCGCTGTTATTATGTAGTTTCAAAATACAATATATTAACATTTTAATGTAGAAAAAGCCAATGTAGGTGTCTTAAGGAGCAAAAATACAACATATGGGCTCTTATATGCTGTTGTGTCATCACTCATATTGCAAGTCATATCTCTCCAGCCCTTCGTTTGGGATGCTTTTCATGAACTGGCCCCCATGACAAAATAATTGAATAGCCCTGCTTTGAAGTATGACAGGAGAGTAGTTAAAATTATTAAGTACAACAACAAACACTTACTTGTACCAGTTAGTGAGAGTCATCATGATGTAGAGAGAGGCCAGGAGGAGGTGAAAGTGGAAGAAGGAGTAATTGTATGTGACGCCATCTTCTTCATTATCCACAACACGCCGCAGACCGTCTTCACCCACCTCCTCTCCTCCAACACCGCCTTTCCCCTCCTCTGTCTGCATAAGCCTGTTCACCTGAGCATTACTGGATGATCGGATGCTGAAGAGAGAGAAGACGACACGTGGACACTAGCATGACACTGATGTTTGCTTCCCTCACATTCATATTTAATTAACCATGAGTGGGGATTGGGGAATAGAGTACCAATAGAGAGTGGTAGAAAGCTTGCTTTACTGATTTTTGTTGCATTTAAAATTTAGTTACACTTGCCAGTGGTAGAAGGATTGCGCAAATGTACCAATCGTGTGTTATAAGCTATGTTTATATAATAATAATAATAATAATAATAATTCAGCACAGTATCTACGCGCTGCATTTTCTCACAACACAAAAAAGGACACAACGGAAATGTTTCAAGGAGACCCACAAACGTGATGGACACCGCTGTGCCCTGCCTATTGCTCAGTGAAGTTGTTGTTGAAAGGTGAGTTTTTTGTGTGTATTTTAATATCCCATTTCCTGTGTCTTTAGTATTTATTAGTCTAAACAACCATAACCTTAATAGCCGGGTAAGTCACTTTTTACGGTCTCCTTGAAACATTTCTGTTGTGTTGCGAGAAAATGTAGCGCGTTTTATTAATTGTTTGCGCTGTGTGAAAATGCAGATTGTTTTTTAAAAATGTGTATGCGTTGTGGGATTTTGCAGCACGTGTTCTGACAATATTTTCTCAAATTTCTGGCGTTTTTTGTAATTGCATGCGTTTTCTTAAATTATATTTATTATATAAAATAGTGGTAATATTTAAAAATATAAAATTAATTGGGATTAATTACATCCAAATGAAGTTTGTTTTATTGCATTATCTATCTATCTATCTATCTATCTATCTATCTATCTATCTATCTCTCTCTCTCTCTCTCTCTCTCTCTCTCTCGCTCTCTCTCTCTCTCTCTCTCTCTCTCTATCTCTCTCTCTCTCTCTCTCTCTCTCTCTCTCTCTCTCTCTCTCTCTCTCTCTCTCTCTCTATATATATATATATATATATATTTATTTATTATGTATTTGTGATAAAACTATACAAAACAATTTTGTTAAATAGACATTTAAATTTAAATATAATTTGTATCATATACATATATATTTTATATCTAAATATCAATAAACATTTTCTCAAATATATATATACACATAATGAATATACACATTACACACACTTAAAGTGAAAAAAATAATCAGCACTAATATAAAATAACATTTGTTCAAAATTACAAAAAAGCTGTTTATATTCATTTTTAGACAAAACAATACCAATGTTTTCACTTCAGATGATGTTAAATATCCCTGATTTTTAAATCAAAACAAATGAAAACCTTTGTTATTTTACACAAACACATACTAAGAAAATCCAGAGAACCATAATATAAGAATATGGTTTTCCTCCATACATAAAATTACAATCCAAAAGAAAAGAAACTGGAAGAAACACAAGTAAGATTCTACATCATATAAAGCCATAAATTATACATTTATAACACCAAAATTGTTACACCAAACCCCAAAGTTGAAAGTTATCGTCCAGCTAACAGCTAATGATACTTACTTGCTGAGGCCATTTTGAATGTTAATTTTGGACCCTGCCAACAAATGTCAACATCTGACACTCTATATCAATCAATCAGCCCATGCCCCTGTGCAATTGGCAGCGAATGTCAAATTGTAGTGTGCAATGAATCAGCATGGAAAACTACTGCAGGCGATGTACAAAATGTGCTTAAATATACTAATCCAGATAGTAAGAAGGGCTCAATACAACAAGCAAAACTTACCTGGCATAAAAGGTGCAGAAGAGAAAGATAACCAATCCCACAATGCCTTGAGCGTCCCACCACTGCACCGTCCCGGGGGAGCTTGTGGGAACAGCTTCCGTTGTGCTGATATTGGAAACCAGGCCGAGCAAACTAGGGTTACATTCACGATCTATAGGTGGAGCAGGACAAATGAAAGGTTTACAAGTGAACAAATGAAGGCTGTTATAATATAACTACAGCAATTAATCAGATACTTAACTACAAAAGACTGCAATTAAACAGCTAATCACACACTTAAAGCATATGTAGATTGCTATTGGGTACTTGCTACAACCTTAACACAATGTTGGGATAGCGCGTTAAATTAAGACTGTTTACACCTGGTATTAAAGGGATAGTTCACCCAGAAATGAAAATTCTGACATCATTTAGTTCATTCAAGCCTTAATGAGCTTCTTTCTTCTGTTGATCACATATTTAGGAAAATATTGAGTATTTGTTTTTCCTACTCTGGAAGTCAATGGATACAGGTTTTCAGCTTTCTTTAAAATATTGTCTTTTGTGTTTAACCCCAGCAAGCACAGGACATCAACATGATGTCAGATTGATGCTTTACCCCAACGTTGTGGGTATGTTGCATTTTGTCTGGAAATGAAAATTGGGTTGATGTCAGAACCCAACGTCAGGCAAACATCAATGTCCAAACTAAAAATCAACCAAATATCAACGTCTAATGATGTTATAGCTTAAAGTTGTGTGGACGTTACCACTATGACATCTATCAGATGCTGGATTTTGGTTGCCATACCTGACGAATAAATGTCGGTATTGGATGTCAATATGACGTCGATTAAGATATTGGCTTGACGTTGGATTTTGGTCACTTTCTAACACAACCTAAAATCAACCAAATATCAACATCTAATGATGCTACAGCTTGACGTTGTGTAGACGTTATCACTGAAATCAATCAGACGCTGGATTTTGGTTGCCATACCTGACGAATAAATGTCGGTATTTGATGTCAATATGATGTTGATTAAGATGTTGGCTCAACGTTGGATTTTGGTCACTTTCCAACACAACCTAAAAATCAACCAAATATATCCGTCTAATAATGTTACAGCTTGACGTTATGTAGAGGTCATCACTATGAAATCTAATAGACGCTGGATTTTGGTTGCCATACCTGATGAATAAATGTCGGTATTTCATGTCAATACGACATTGATTAAGTTGTAGGTTCAACATTGGATTTTGGTCACTTTCCTACACAACCTAAAATCAACGTCAGTGTTTCCTCTAGGATTTTTTCCAGCTGTGGCGGCAGGCCGTTTTTACACAGATCTACCAACTACCTGTGATGGTATTTCAATGACAAATGTCGTGAGCGCAGTATTAGAAGTCGAGATCGCATTTATGTAATAGCCCACGAGCAAATGGATCTCCTTGCTTGCGCGCCGATTTTTCTGCTCGTGCACAAAACTTCTTGCACGCCCCCCTCAAATATAAGCCGATTTAAGAGCGATCAGATCTTCTTGTGCGCTCTCAGATAAATGCTGCTGAGGTGTGATTTAGTGCGTTTATGTAGCGAGTATGTCTCCAGCAATTATTAGATTTGCTAGGAATATTTATGAATGCCTCTGCTATTAATGCGTCCTGAAATAAAGTAAAACGGCTATACATCATGTTTGCTGGCCTCACACATCACGCACCGGTCACAGTCAGCCAGTCAGCAAGTAACCTTAAAGGGTTAAGCAAATGACGCACAGCACTACTATGGTTACAGAAAAGTTTGCGCTGTTATAATTCACTTACCTTTTAATACGTTCTGGTGTGATTATCACCCGCTATTAAAAAAATAGAATGTTTTGAATGAGAAGCTGTAATGTAGCCGTGGCGGGATGAAATTCATTCATTCATTCCATGGAAGAATGAATGTAGCGGAAACCATGAACGTCTAACGATACTACAGCTTGACGTTGTGTAGACGTTACCACTATGACATCTATCAAACGTACAATTTTGGTTGCCATATCTGACGAATAAATGTTGGTATTTGACGTCAATATGACGTTGATTAGGATGTTGGATTTTGATCACTTTACAACACAACCTAAAATCAACCAAATATCAATGTCTAATGATGTTACAGCTTGACGTTATATGGAAGTTACCACTATGACATCTATCAGATGCTGGATTTTGGTTGCCATACCTGATGAATAAATATCAGTATTTGACGTCAATATGACACTGATTAAGATGTAGGCTCGACGATGGATTTAGGTCAAAATCCAAATATCATCAACCAAATATCAACGTCATTTGACGTCATTATTGAACATCAAAATAGCATTGTCCTTAGATGCTGTCTAGACATTCACCTGACGTCATGACCTAAATCTAACCTAATATTAATGTCTTATGATGTTGTGTGGCTGCTGGAACAGAAGAGAGAAACTCATTAAAGTTTGAAGGTTTGGAATCACTTGAGGGTGAGTAAATAGTGAGTACATTTGAATTTTTGGGTGAACTATTCCTTTACGATGTGCTTGTGTAGATTCGACCACAAGTGGTTAAACATGGGCTTATTTCCCTTTTTTTTTTACCTGAATACAAACTTCCAACCTACCTTCAAAGAAATCCAGAAAGTGGATAAAGTGGACAAAATAGATGACTTGTGATCTAACTGACCCAAACACCTCTTAAAGGGACAGTTCACCCAAAAACAAAAAATTTACATTGAAGATATTTTGAACAAAGCTGAAACCATTGACTCCAATAGTAGGAAAAACAAATACTATAGAAATTAATGGTTACAGGTTTGCAGCTTTTTCCCAAAAATATCTTCTTTTGTGTTAAACAGAAGAAAGAAACTAATTAAAGTTTGAAACAAGTAAAGGGTGAATAAATGACAGAATTTTTAGCTTTGGGTGAACAATCATTTTGTACCAGGTACTTAATCTGGCATTATAATGTGGATTCTAATGGATAATTTGGCGTTATCTGGCAATAAGCATAAGGAAACTATACATACTGAGCATCTGGTTTTTATTATATCACAAAACTCACCAAAATCGCATCAACCCGAGTAGAAACCAAATGAAGCTCGTTAAAAAGAAAACAGGTAACAAAGACATTCAGTCAGATCGTACATATTTTTTTAGAGAATCTGTTTTGACTTACTAGGATTGTTGGTCATGGCAGACCAGGTGACATACATGGTGTACAGAGTGATAATAGAGGATTGAAGCAGTCCAGATTGAGGTGAGACATCCTAAAACGCACACATAAACAAACATATTCAGATAAGCACTCATCACGTTTGGTCTACCCAGCAATGCTTGTATAAAACAACTGAAAATAAAATGGCTGGCACAGTGCAGAAAGCTTGTGTGTGTTGTGGCAAGCCAGCATTGATATTCCGTATGCAAATAAGGAAACAGAAGTTTCCTTAAAAAACAAAAGCTGGAGGCTAATGTAAACAGTAGATGACCTTCAGTACAACGAAGAAGCTGTTTTGTTATGCACATTAGAAATCAGCATTCATCTCAGGATTTATGTGTCGAGCCAAACACATATTTAGAAAAAGCTAGCTAAAGCAGTTTTGACATTTCATAGTTGTTGCCTTATGTTCAAGGTCTTAATGCCCCTTAAAATGTCATTAGAGGTGTAATCAGAGGTGAATGAAATACTTACAGTATGAAGTATTCGAGTAAAACATGCCCTGATAAAATATCACTTCAGTATAATTACTGATTACTATTATTACTTATTTTAAGGACCCTTTTTAGTTTTTTTGTACTTTAATATTAAATGACTGAACTGTTATCTACAACCTTGCTATGACCAGATCATTTGAATGAGTGAATAGTCGATTGCAGACTCATTCTTATTGGGTCATTTGAATCAATTCAGTCATTACCTGTAGACTTACTCTGACCGAATCATCCGAATCAGTTAATCCTTAAAGAGACAGTTCATGCAAAACTGAAAATTCTGTCATCCATTACCCACCCTTCACTTGTTCCAAACCAGTTTGAGTTTCTTTCTTGTGTTGAACACAAAAGAAGATATTCTGGAAAATGTTGGAAATAGGCGTCACAGTGGTTAAATCGATCGCCTCACAGCAAGAAGGTCGCTGGTTTGAGCCTCGGCTGGGTAAGTTGGCATTTTTGAGTGGAGTTTGCATGTTCTCCCCATGTTCACGTAGGTTTCCTCCGGGTGCTCCGGTTTTACCAAAGTCCAAAGACATGCGCTGTAGGTGAATTCGGGTAAACTAAATTGTCTGTAGTGTATGTGTGTGAATGAGTATGGTGTTTCCCAGTGATGGGTTGCAGCTTGAAGGGCATCCACTGCATAAAACATATGCTGGATAAGTTGGCGGTTGATTCCACTGTGGCGACCCCAGATTAATAAGAGAACTAAAAGAAAATGAATGAATGTTGAAAACTGGTCACCGTCGACTTTGATAGTGTTTGTTTTTCCTACTAGTTACCGGCTTCTTTTGTGTTCAAAAATCCAAAACAAAACAAAAACCTTGAAAGGTTTGAAACTACCTGAGTGTGATTAATATTTCAGTTTTGGAAGAACCATTCCTTTAAAGGCGCAGTATTTAAGATTGATATTGCAGTTTAAATTCACCTCTGACGACTCCACGTAAATGCAGGTTGCCAGATTGACAACACTAACAGGAGCTCAGCTAATGTTTTAACATTTTTCTAAGTAATAACCACCTAATGTGGATTTGTATAACTTTGAATACGTGACTCATTTCGAAGGTTGCTACTGTCCTGCAGAGGTAAGATTTTTGTCTGCGGCTACATAACTTGAAGCAGTTTTCAAGACTGAAATTAAATCTTGCATGTTTTCCACAAATGCAACCCAGAATGCTGAAATTCAATAGAGTAAACTGGCAGTGGGCAGGTTATAGAGATCCAAACATGGTCTGACATTTTGACACCAAACGCACATTTTCAAAAGAGAATAACTGACTTCAGCATTGTTTTTTAGATGAACATGCATGTTCACTTAGCATATTTCTTAAATATATTATGGTATTTTTATCCTTTAGAAAAGTAAAAAATCTACATACAGAACCTTCAACTTAAGAATTACTCTGAACAGACTATTTGAAACAGTGAGTTGTTAACTGGAGTCTTGCTTTAAGTCATTTGAATAAATAAGTCTTTGGATCAGAAACAAAAATGACTCCAATAATCACAAGACACATGATACACTTTACCTGCACTTTTGGAAGAATGGAAACCACAGATATGATGACGCAGAGAATAAGGTTGAAGCTGATGAAGAACTTGTGTTCAGTGCAGTTGTCGGGTTTGGTATAGTACAGATAGAACAGCACAATCGCAGCAAAGGCCAGGGCGTAATGCAGGATGGTAAAAAACAACAGACCTGTGGGTACAGTAAATAGTCTCATGTTTCTCTCAAAGACACACCTGCAAGCCTATTATGATGAACAGAATCTACAATACGTACCTGAGAACCAACATTTACTGTTGCCTTCCTCAGCATTTCTCACCCAAACCTCATTCCAGGAGTGGGCAAAGTCAATCAGGAGGATCAACTGGATCAGGATGAATGCGAAAGAACCCACAATACCAAAGTAGAACCAAACTGTGGCAAAACATGAAGAGAAGTTGTGTTTCAGTAGACTGGATGATGTTTTTAAGATTATTTTTTACGTTTTTGAAAAAAGTACCCTTCCCAAGGTCAGCAATATGGCATTTACTTAATATGTTTTTTATTATTTTTTATAAATTTTAAAGCTGAACGAGCAGTCATTACTTTAGGCCAGGGGTCAACTTTTTTTCAGCAAAGAGCCATTTCATATTCTTTTAAATCTTTTCGCCATCACCACTCATTTCACACCAATCATTTACATGCACGAGGTTACCATAGAAATGCAAGTTGTTTGCCCTTTATTGGCGTCGTGATTCAAGTTATTACACAGAGCCACATTCGCACATTGGACGAACCTTTTATTGTAAACTGAGTTCTTAGTCATTTTGCTGTAAAAAATTATAATAAAAAGGGAATTGTTATTGTATTTTTAATAGGAAACTGATATCTAGTGGCAGGTTTAATTTTTTTAACTTTAAAATATTATTGAAGGGAGACAGCTGGTGAGCCACATGTGACTCGCGAGCCATGGGTTCCCTACCACTGCTTTAGGCTATGGTTCAACATGATGCTTCTGAATTTATACCAAAAAATATGATTTGCTGCTCTAAAAGACATTTTTACTATAATCAATGTTAAAAGATGTTGTGTTGCTTCTTAAATATTTTGTAACACTAAAAGCCAACCTTCTAAATTAAAGTATTAGCGTCTATAAAAATATTACTAATTACTTTTGATTATTATTCTTTACTTAAATATGCAGTATGTGAGTTTGACCGCCAGTGTTTGAACTAGGTATTGCACTCCTGGATTGCATGTTGCCAGATTGAGAACCAACAGGAGTGAGTCTGATGATCGAGCCTAAAGGCTGATTTAAATCGTGTTCTATATAAAAGCAACAAGACGTGATGGAATATTTTCCATATTGAATTAAGTTTTTGTTCTGACCAATACCGCGAACTGATATATTAGAAATGGTTTCTACTGCTCACAGGTGAACAACAGAAAACTGACAATGATCACCGCAGGTAAACCTCATGTGCTTTATTCAGTGTTAAATGCTAAAAATGTGAGTTTGAATGCCATTTTACTTGACATTTCTTGTCATACTACTGAAAGCAGCAGCTGACAGTTCACCTCAGATCTTGAAAATAAAATAAACCATTGGAAAATGAAATTTAGAACTGTGAAATAATGTAAACCAACACATGTGATTCAGTATCTACATTTAATAATGTTAAAGAGATTTAATATGCATTAATTAGATTGTAAACCTTACCATTTTGTGAGTGAGTGCACTATTATGTGCTTCTGAATGGCTGGATTTAAATTTCTGTCGTGTTTCGTCTAGTGCGAACAGCCAAATTGCTTATCACTGCAAATCTAGTCACGTATCGTGTTGTTAGGACACGGGGTAACGATGTAATCTGCTCACCTAAAGTTTACATTGTAATATTTATATTATTTGATAATTGATAACCTCATGTGGAACTCTGAGGGCCCTATCATACACACAGTGCAATGTGGCGCAAGGCGCGATGCAATTGTTGTTTGCTGGTTTCAGCTTGGCGCAAGAGTCGTTTTGACGTTTGATGCCATGTAAATAGCAAATGTGCACTAAGCAAATAGCAATGGTAGTTTCCTAGTTTCAGCTTGACGCAAGAGTCGTTTTGATGTTTGACGCCATGTAAATAGCAAATGTGCTATGGCGCGATGCAACTGACTCTTAAAGGGAAAGGGAGATGAGACTGATTGTTTTTTCTCAAAATACACCTATAACTCATTAAGAAAATAATTTAAACCCTTTTAGACCATGCGCCACGGCGCAAAGTGTATTTTTCCTTCCTTATATTAGCAAAAGTGGATTCTGACACGCCCTTAATGCGTTTGCGCCCTGCGCTTTGCACTTTGCGCATGGATCGTCAAAATAGAGCCTTGAATCTACATCTCCTTTCGGAGTCTGTACTGTCCACCGGAGGTCGCACTTCGTTCACGGGCGCATGCTTTGAGAGCTTATCTGAATGAATTAATGATTTACGAGGTTTTATACCAAGGCAACCCATGGTGCTGAAATATAATTGGCTAAAGTGGCAGTGGGCGGGTTATAAGAACCAAAACAAAGACAGCGTTTTGGCACGTAATGCACATTTTCAAAGCAGAATAACTGACTTCAGCATTGTTTTTTAGATAAACAAGAATGTTCACTTAGCATGTTTCTTAAATATCTGCAAATTATTATGGTATTTTTATGCTTTATAAGAGTCAAAAACTTACATACAGGACTTTTAAATGTTAGAAAACATTCTACACACGCTGTGTATTACATGAATTATTACATTCAGGTAATTACACAAATTACTAGTATTTACTTGTAAGTCATTTGATTTGAATTAAAAAATAAATAAGAAAATCCTCTGGTTAAATTGTGATATTAAGAATACTGTTTCCAGGTCTCAGCCTCTTCTCATTTCAATCGAAAAACTAAATCTAAATAGTCAGTTATGACTAGGGCCAGATGGAATCTGCGGAAGTTTTTTGCTATTTCTGAGGAGAATTTTTGTAAAAATCTGTGAATTTCTGCAGAATTATTATCATAACTAAAACCTTAATATACAAAATAAAAAAATAATATATTTTTTAACTTTTATTTAATGTTTAAAATGTAAATCCAATTAGATTCACTTTATTTGGCAAACAAAGCAAGTTTCTCATATAATATCTCTACTAAAAGACAGAAAATATTACTGTACAAACTGCATTGTACATAAATCAGATGAACATTTTCATATTAGTCAATAATATTACTGTAATTAATTTAAAAACTGAATAAATATAGATTTACACACATTTACTCAAGTAAATAAACAGAATTAATGATGGGCTAAAAATCTGCGGAATTCTGCGTGCAGATTCCATGTGGGCCTAGTTATGACCACTATTTTTTTTATTTCACACATTTAAGCTAATCTTTAAAAAAACTTACGTTTTACAAAACAGTCTGAGCTTAATGAATTCTGGACACCAATATTTTAATGACTCATCAAAGATGAATCACTATCTGGACATCTGAGATTTTGCTGAGGAGATTAAGCTTTAGCTTCATGATTTCCAGCAAGAAACATTTCATAGGGATTTGTTGCTTTAAGCTAAATTTATATCTACATTTAATAAAACATGCTTCTCTGAAGGACCTGCATTTTTATACTTTGATTCGGAATGAAGCATGCTAAAGTCAAAAGTTACATGATCTCTGAACACAACATTCTGCATCTTTAATTCAGCACCCTGAGAATTCTGGCAAGGCAGTAACAATGCGTTCTCACTGCTAATGTAATATGCAATAAAAAAATAATAACATCCAATTGTACTTTCAATACGGCCTTTTCCCACGCATCTCATAACATTCAAAACAGTCATTAAAAAGTAATGGACTTCTTCCCTGAAGGAAACCAGGCGTTTTCGAGGCCTCCTTGAAATTTGACAATATCTTCCCAGAATAACCTCATCATCACTATTGCTGCATTTAGAGTTAACATCATCGTCATGTTGTCATTGCTATGCACTTCCGTATGTGAATATATAGAGATGCAAATAGCTTATTACAGTAAGTGCTGCTAAAGGAATTATTTAACCAAAATATGCACCGTCATGAAATGTTCCATCCGGGATGAAAAAGGCTCCGACGGTGATGCCAACTAAGATCAGAAACTTGAAGAACCAGAACCTGTTGACAAAACAGTCAATGATACAATCAGGCTTTTAAAAACACAATGTTGCAATAACAATGGAAAAACAAAATAACAGTACATGAATTATAAGTCAGACATACCCATTCTGAACAGCCGCACGAGGGTCTTTGCTGCTTTTTACACGAATCATGATGGCAAAAAACAAGAAAAAGAAGCAAGCCATAGCAAAGCACATGCGGTAGACTGATTTGTAGCCGACAATGACGTCACAGTTAACATGGTTCTCGATGCCTGGAATTGTGGTTCCCCCTTGACAAAAACCAGGAATCTGAAGAGATAATAAAAAACTAATTAACATTTTGCACTGAAAGCAAATGTGAGGTTGATAAGGACTGAGAATTGGCCCACCTTGCGAAGCTGCGTCTCCATGCCAGGCAAGATCATGATAACAGACACCAGTGTGCCCAGCAGGAGGAAGAAAGAGAAGATCAGCCGGGTGATGGTGGAGTTGTTAGTAGATGGACAACAGCCACAGAGGAGACATGGAGCAGAGCCACATAAACACGAAGCCTGTAAAACAGAAGGAAGAGAAGTTATTATTTTGCTAGCACTACAAACCATTAAAATGCAGAAATTGCTAAATAACTAACCAGTAACAACATATAAACCAAAAACCCATGCCAATTAAATTATTTATTCTCCTTCTTCTTTAATATCATCTCCACTTTGCATCTAGGCTCCATCTACATACTCTTATTTAGTAAAATTAATAAGCCTCTTATGAAGAAACCACAACTAAACCCAAAAAAGGAGCAAATTATGGAACCATTTACAGTTGAAACTTTCTTTTAGGTCTACAAAAAGTTATGTTTGCTCCATTATGCTCATTTCCTTGGAAGAATGTTATCCATGAAGAATTTCAGTCAGGTTTCAGTACTCTGCAATAGGTAACATTAAAAACTGACTTGTTTTAGGTTAAAGTTGTACTCAGTCTTACACTCGTGATTTAGTAGTTCACCCAAAAACGAAAATATCCACACCATTTCCTCACGCTCAAGTGGATGTGGCTCTAAATTTTTAAAGTTTCTTTATTCTGCTCTATTTTGAATAATGTTGGAAAAAAGCAGCTATTAACAGCAAAAGTAGGAAAAAAGATATGGAAGTCAACATGCTTTAGTATATCCTTCTTCGTGTATAACAGAAGAAAGAAACTCAAACCTGTTTGGAAGTGAAGAATGAGTAAATGATGACAGAAGTTTCATTTTATGGTGAACTACTGCTTTAAATTCTACATGAACAGGAAACTACCTAATTTAACACTGGATGTGCTGCAAGAGTCAGTTTTAAGTCTTTGCTATTTTCAATGTGTATGCTGCTACTGGCAAATAATATTAAAGAATGAGTTTAGTTACTTTCCACTTTTTTTCAATAATGATATCTAGCCATACATTTGATACAAGATCAGATGAAATTTAAAAATTAGTTTAACAGAGAGAGATTGTTGAAAACATGAAAACAAGTTATTTTGTTCTGTTAAAATCTGATAAGACAGAAAGTGTATTAACTGAAAATTGTATACAAAATACAAATTGCATTTAGATGGATAGTGTTCTACATTCATACACCTTGGCATTATATTAGAAAGCAATGCGTTTTTAAAAATCATATCTCCTATGGTACAACACCAGCCCTTCTAAGAAACACCACAGCGCTGAGAAATATGATTTTTTTCAATGCAGAAAAACTTGTTAACGTATTCATGACCTCTAGACTGCATTATTGTAATGCAGTACAAGAAGGTGGTTTTCCTGCATCCTCAATAAACAAGCAGTAGTAAAAAGAAATGCAGTTCATACCAGGTCAAAAAAATATGTTCAACCCAATTTATATATATATGAATAACATAAAATATAAAGAATTACTGCTTAATTATAAGCCCTTGCATGGTTTTGTTGTTTAAAATGACTAAACTCTACATGACCTGACAAAAGTCTTGTCACTTATCCAAGTTTTAGGAACAACAAATAATAACTTGACTTCTAGTTGATCATTTGATATCAGAAGTGGCTTATATGAAAGGCAAAGGCCTCTAGATTAATCTCATTTTAAAATATGATCATGCCTTGATTTTTAATTATTTAATTAGGACAGTAAGGTCTGACTTTGCTTAGACAAAAGTCTTGTCACTTGACAGAAATAATGTACAGTATAGAATATAAGTCACGGTACAGTGAAATTAAAATAATTAATATTAAATTAGTCCAATGAGCTTGGATGACTGCATCCATACATCTCTGCAATGACTCAAATAACTTATTAATAAAGTCATCTGGAATGGCAAAGAACGCGTTTTTGCAGGACTCCCAGAGTTCATCAAGATTCTTCGGATTCATCTTCAATGCTTCCTCCTTCATCTTACCCCAAACATGCTCAATAATGTTCATGTCTGGTGACTGGACTGGCCAATCCTGGAGCACCTTGACCTTCTTTGCTTTAAGGAACTTTGATGTGGAGGCTGAAGTATGAGAAGGAGTGCTATCCTGATGAAGAATCTGCCCTTTCCTAATGGGTAACTGGCAGCACAAATGTCTTGATACCTCAGGCTGTTGATGTTGCCATACACTCTGCAGATCTCTTGCATGTCCCCATACTGAATGTAACCCCAAACCATGATTTTTTATTTACCAAACTTGACTGATATCTATTGGAATCTTGGGTCCATGCGGGTTCCTTATAGGTCTTCTGCAGTATTTGTGATGATTAGGATTCAGTTCAACAAATGATTCATAGGAAAAATCTACCTTCGACCCCTTTTACAAATGAAAATCAGCTAGAAATAAAATTTTTATTTGTTGCTTTTATGACTGGGATCAACAACAAGACTTCTGTCGGGTAGTGTAGACATTTGGTAGTAGCTAGAATAATATAGGCTACCAAATGAAGTAGAGAGTCTAGCTCCGAAACTCTGGAAAGTCTTACTGATAATGATCAGGGTCCACCAGACACACTCTCTTTATGAAAGCCTGAAACATTTTATAGCATTACTGTAAATGAATAGAACATTATAATCTTGCATTGCCTTTTAATGACATTTATGAATGAATATGTATAGACAGAGAAGAAGGAAGAAGGGTTTGTTGACTTCATTTAGGCAAGAAACAGTCTGGAAATCACTGTTTAAGACTTTGACCCCCATAAATGCAGTCATGCATTCTTTATAAAAGTTAAACTAAGGAAATTCACTGTGACGGTTACTCATGCTAAGAATGGCCGGTCAGCTGAACACAGCTGTTGATGTCCAAGCATTACAAAAAATGCCATAGTTACTCAGATTTGTCAAAAGCTCCATGACTGAACAAGTAACTAGGATTCTAGACTGTTCAGAGAAGAGATAAGAAAAGGTGAATCTTACTGGAACAAATGATACGTGTTGAAAACACTGCTTTTACTGTAATCAGTCATAACTATAATGTAAAGTGGAGGGAATATTTCTGGCTATATTTGAGTACTGTAATAAAACAAGTACTGTAGAGAGTCTGTGAAATAAACAGCAACAGAAAGTAGGTCAAGCAGCATATCAAGGATTCCAAATGAAAAACTCGATCTACTAACTGATGAAACTCAAGATGTTTTTCATAATAGTTTTGTGGAAACCTTTATCCTAAAACTAGCATACAAAAGTAGACCCCCCTGGTAATATTTAACCTAGTATGGTTTCCTGTAAAGTCATTTTTTCATCTTCTTTTTCCAATGAACAACTTTAGTGTTGGAAATAACGCATATTACACACAATAGCTATCCTAAGATATTGTATCAGATCTCTAATTCAGAAATCACCTCAAACTAACTTTATACCTTAGAAATAGACCAGAACTTCTCTTCTATACACTTCAAATACTAAACCAAATTAATTGTCTACATTTCTGTTCATGAAAAATAGGCAGGATTACTGCTAAAAGGTGTTACTCTCATTTACGAAATCTAACTGTTTAAACCTGTTTAACCTGACTGATTATGAGCTAATCATCAAATAAACTACGTCTAAACTTCTACACCCAGTGTCATAAAACATGAATTTGTCTTGACTGATGTTGGTTGCTGTAATGGTAATCAAACAATTAATATTCGGTATGAACCTAAAGACTTGCTATAAAGTGCAAATATAAACACACTTCCGACGTTCTTCAAAACTAAACAATTTCTATACATATCGGCGTCTATTGCGTTATTGTTACGTTATATTACGTCTTATCATTCTGTATTTTCGGTCTACCGATTTAGCGATGATGTCATATGAAAGCATACGGTTTCTATAATTATGGTAGTTAACTAAATCATCGTTATGTATTAAAATTCATTAGTATCTGCTATAAAATGTAAATATAAACACACTTCCGTGTCCTGCCGTTTTACAACGAGCAGTTCTTCAAAACCACACATTTTCTATTCAAGTATGGGAGTTTGTTACGTTATTTTTTATAATACGTTTTCTTAGTCTTATTCTGTATTTTTGTTCGGTTAACGATGTAGCGAAGCTGTCTGAAGATAACGTTAACTTAGCTCAATTAGCATGGGAAATAAACCGAATACTTACACAGCTCGCAAGAGAGCATAACGCCATACAGGCTCCCATTTTGCACTTAAAAAAGAAATAAACTACTCCAAATCTTCCGAGGATGAACTGACAGAAAATTACAGTATGATGAGATCTTTCTCAGTTCTGACAATTCGTTCCGTGTGTGAAGGTAAATATAAAAAATGGCAACTCAGCCAATGTCATAATAAAAGTCTTCAGATTTAAAAAAGCACAATGTTTCATCACTGTTGGCTTTCAAACTCTATAAACTGACTGTAGAAATCTTTGTAATGTACTATACAAATATACTTCTAATTCCTCAAGGAAACATCAACATTATATTTTAGCTCAATGTAGTATTGAATTCATGTAAAAAATGTTAAATTGAACGGAAGAGATCCTTGTGAAGCATATACAATTCTACATTCCTTAAAAATAATTATAAAATAAATTATTTTCTTGTTTTATATTATAGCGAGGAAAAATATTTAAATACTCAAAGTACAGGTAGTTTTTTCGAAGCGTTAAACTAAATTACTTTTACTTCAAACTTTTATTTTGAAGCATATCTCATTCATACTCCTCTTAAAACAATTAATTTAATTTAAAATAAGTTAATTCAATAATAATTTAATTGAATTAATAATGCTATTAGAATGTATTGATTAATAATAGCTTACCTGAAATTTCCATTAATGATATGGCCATCTTTTGAAGTAGGCCAGATTTCACAAGCAGAAGTAATTAACCTATATTCATGTTTACTTATTGTAATAGACATTGGAGTGTAAATGGTATTGAATTTATGAACGTGTAATACGATGTTTGTAGATAAGAATTGTAGATATATGATCATAAACATACAGGTGACACAAAGTCTGGGAGGATATCAACAATTGTGAAATAGACCTAACATTACTATAATCATATCTTTCATAATAACCTTGAAATTGCTTTAATTCATAGTAAAAACTAGTTCCAGTGAATAATGTAAGTAATGCAAGGTGGGTCACATGATTCATACAGTTTGTCGATGCCATGGTGGGTCTCTATGACTTTTATTTTATTTTTTCTTTTCTTTTCTTTTCTTTTCTTTTCTTTAATATGTAAAAATAATTACATGTAATCTTACACTGACATTTATCTAAATCTGACAGCATTTTCTTTTAAGACATTTGACTGTACTAAAGGGAATATGTTTTATATTCTATACTATAGTGCCAACATTTTAAGCTGAAATTATATTGTATTAAAGTATACTTCATTTATAACACAGAGGGCCATATGTTTGACTTGTTGATTCGAGGACAAACATATATATTAAAGAATAAAAAAGAATGACGAAATTATTGCTTGGCCGTTTTGACGAGATGCTTGTGAAAAATTACATGAGTTTGACTCCTTGCTCCTTCTCGCTGCAGTGCACGGTCTCCCCTACCAATAAATGAATGGTATCGCCCTCTTTGCTCCTGTCAGTTATTCCACAGAAAGAAATCACGATCGCAAACGGGAGTCGAGATGTTGTCAAACCTTCGGACTGTGGCAGGTGCTTTCAAAACACACCGTCTGCCGTGAAAAAGCAGCATTGGTTTATCAGTACACGAGAATAATCCGCATCAGTCAGGAACTGTGGATCTCTGGCTACAGCGCTGGTGAGTTCTCGCCTTCTCTCTATATGCCATTTGAGCTCGGCATGAGCCTAATCTTCTGTCACTGTGCATTGAATCCCATTCATTATCACTATTACCAAAGGTGAAACACTGACACGTTATTTAAAGCTTTGCATAAATGTTCATTTCACTGTAGATAAATACTAGAATAATGACATAACGAGAGAATGGACACCCTCGACTGCAATGAAATAAGGGTGGTAATGTAATGCTGAACAAATGTGTACCGATTAGATGATTTTCAGTAACTGGTGAATTGCGCTATTTGATGATGACAGATCACAGATGTGAGACATGAAGAGACGTGTGTGTTCAATAAACGATTTTACATGAACACCCATGGGCTTTTATACTGCTGTCAGATCAATTTCAGCTGTAACATGATGGCAACTTTAATATATTTACTGTAAAATGAAAGCACTGTAGCATTATTATATCTAAATATTCCTAAATATAAAAATTCCTAAACTATATATATATATATATATATATATATATATATATATATATATATATATATATATATATATATATATATACAGTTGAACAATTAGCCCCCATTTGAATTAGTTTTACTTTTTACATTTTTCCCAAATGATGTTTAACAGAGCAAGGAAATTTTCACTGTATGTCTGATAATATTTACTTCTTCTGGGGAAAGTCTTATTTGTTTTGTTTCGGCTAAACTAAAAGCAGTAAACCCATTTTAAGGTCAATAATATTGGCCCCTTTAAGCTATATTTTTCTTCGATAGTCTACAGAACCAACCATCATTATACAATAACTTGCCTAATTACCCTTTCCTGCCTAGTTAACCTGATTAACCTAGTTAAGCCTTTAAATGTCACTTTAAGCTGTATAGAAGTGTCTTGAAAATTATCTAGTCAAATATTATTTACTGTCATCATGGCAAAGATGAAAGAAATCAGTTATTGGAAAGTTATTGAAAACTATTATGTTTAGAAATGTGTTGAAAAAAATCATCTCTCCGTTAAACAGAAATTGGGAAATAAAATAAATAGAGGGGCCAATAATTCAGGGGGTTTAATAATTCTGACTTCAACTGTATATATACAGTTGAAGTCAGAATTATTAGGCCCCTTTTGAATTTTTTTTCTTTTTTAAATATTTATCAAATAATGTTTAACAGAGCAAGGAAATTTTCACAGTATGTCTGATAATATTGTTTCTACTGGAGAAAGTCTAATTTGTTTTATTTTGGCTAGAATAAAAGCAGTTTTTAATCTTTTAAAAAACATTTTAAGGTCAACATTTTTAGCCACTTTAAGCTATATTTTTTTGATTATGTACAGAACAAACCATCGATATACAATAACTTGTCTAATTACCTTAACCGTCTAGTTAACCTGATTAACCTAATTAAGCCTTTAAATGTCACTTTAAGCTGTATATAAATGTCTAGAAAAATATCTAGTCAAATATTATTTACTGTCATCATGGCAAAGATAAAATAAATCAGTTATTAGAGATGAGTTATTAAAACTATTATGTTTAGAAATGTGTTGAACAAATCTCTCCGTTAAACAGAAATTGGGGGAAAAAATAAACAGGGGCTCTAATAATTCAAGGGGTTTAATAATTCTGACTTCAACTGTATATAGTATATATATTTGCATCTCACTGAAAAAAGTGTTGCATGCAAAACTGTTGCAAACAATTTATTTGTGTTGAATTTAAACAAACAAATTAAATTAAGCAATGTTCAACTTAATTTGTTTATTTAAATTCAGCCCAAATAAATTGTTTACAACCACTTAACGTAAATAAAATGAGTAAATCCAAGGAATCATCTTTGTATAATTTTTTTTTCAGTATACCAGTCATATCACAAACCTACATTTAAAAGAAAAAGAAAAATGCACATTGCTGCAATAGCTGAAAAAGTATACTGATTCATAAATGTCCACTGATAATCCTTTTTCTTATGATTCTATTTCTAGCAATAGAGTTGGCTGATTATCACTAAAGCTCATGAATTTGTTCCAGATCATTAGACATGACGTTACAGAGCCTATTATGCCTGTGTAAAACCAGTATCCTAAAGAAGTACCTTCATATATAAACACAGCCGGAGAAGTCATTAATTACATGGGCAGTGAGGCAGCAGCTTTGGCTTTCAGACTCAAGCTTTGGCTTTCAGACTCAAGCATTGTCACTATATTTTTATGGTAAAACGTGATTAATAGGATTAACATGACATCATCTGCTTCACTTCAGCTCTGAGTCAGGTTTACACTCTGTTGAGGTTGAGATCATTCCCTTAAAATGAAGGCCTGCATAGTAAAAGATCAACAACATTTTCATCTAAACACAATCATAGAGAAATGAAGCAAAATATTAATCTAGAATAATTGAAAACAAAGATCACTCATAATAGCAGTTCTTCAGATCACTCCAGTGTTATAAGAATATTTCTTAGTACAATGCCCAAATGTGTGTCGTCTAGTTTGAGAGACAGTTTGAGGTCAAGCTCAAAGTGTGGCTACTGCAGTTGTTCATTCTGAATCCTCCGAGAACTGAAGTGACCCCTGCGGTCCACCTCTATTTGTTTACACAGCCTGTCATCTAAAGTCTGTCACTTCTTCTGCATCTAATACAGCACTCTGTCATTGGACATGAGCTGAATAACCACACTGGTGCCTTCTGAAGAGCTGCTTATCACTCAAATTAACTTCTTTCGTAATTAACAGATTTTCTATTTATTGAAGTGATCTGAATCAACACCTGTATTATACATACACCTGTATTATATAATAATGACTCTTTTTAGAGTTTCACAGCAGAATTTCAATTTGGCTTATAATTTGGTGCAGTTTTTATTTGTTTATTTTTATGTAACGTTACTCTGAAGAAATTTCTCATGCAAGTTTTTTCACACTTTTTTAAGAGTAAATGTAATGTCTGGAGTTAAGTCAAATTTGTTTAATTAAGTGAAGTAAATAAATTATGCAAGGATAACAGTTTGTTAACTATTTATTTACAATCTGCAATACTCTGTTTCAAGTACATTTTACTTAATCTAGCAACTATATAAGCCATGCTTTTAAAATGTATGATTTAGTTAGAAAAAATTACTAATAATCTATTTATGATAACATATGTTCGCAACAGAGATAAACAAATCCAACCAACCAAGGCACATCAATACTTGAAACACAATACACCGTGATGTTAACAGTGTTAAAACTAATGTTTATGTGGTGTGAATGTGTCATCATGAGTAGAAAATTGACTCCAGATGTCGTAAAACAGCAAGTTATTGCACCTAAGAATGAAAGCAACTGGACAACTGCCCCAGTGCATGATGGAAGCACCAGTATCAAAAAGTTGAGTAGGCTTTACCTAATTTTAGTACTTGGGTTTTTTCCTCAAGTAATCACTGTAAACATAATAAATAGTGGTGTAGTGTCACAAAGCTCACGGTTGTGATCACATTATGTCTTTTAGTCACGAATCAGTCCCTTTTTCGGATCAGACAAAAAGGGGAGGAGACAAATGTAATTTGCTTTCCATTTATTACAAAAACAGTACTGCAAGACACTTTTGGTTTTAACAAACAACTTAGAACCTGTAATTTTATTCAAAATAAAATGAAGAAATAATCAGCTGAATAAAAATAAATTAAAATATTCAGTACTGTGAAAAATTCACTGTTATACTACTACTGTTGCTGATTACACTAAATGTATGAATCTAACAAAATAATTTGTATTTATTTTAGTCTCATTTTTAATAACCAATTCAGTTATTAACTCAAAAATCTTCATGTTTCATTGCTACATGTGTCTTTTATGAAGAATTATTCAGTGGCATAGTTAAATGTAATTGCTGCCTACAACTTTCATTTTTGAGCATCAAGTTAAATGCATATGATGATGATTTTAATCTTTACCATAAACATCAGTGGTTTTATCTAAACTATAAAATGTTATCTCAGTACTTCTGTGGTTTTTGACTGTAACGTCATAACTTACTCAAAAGTCTAAAGACTCAATCTCTTTCTTGATTTTTGCATTTTTCAAACACAGATTTGAATGCAGCGATTCGAAGGATTATTAAAAATATGTAAATCACCATCATTTATAATTTATGTTGCGTGGGTGTCTCAAACTACCTACCACAACTTCATCATTATATTTTACAGGAAAGCCAAAATGGTTTTTATACATGTGATTTAAATGGCGCGGGAGGCGACCTCTCTGTGATCGTTAAAAATTGAGGATTAATCTACAAGTAAAAAAAGTATTAATCCGCGGATAGCGTGTGTTCTGAATTGTGGGTTGTGATTCGTATGAATCACAGATCAACCGTGATCCGTTACACCCCTAATAACATTAAAATTCCAAATAAAATATATTTTATTTAAGTTTAAGCATCAATTCCTATAAGCTTGAATTGAGCACTTCTATATAAATGTGTGAGAATCACTTGTATGAACTAAACTAATTCAGAAATGCATGTTTTTTCTGTAGCAATTACTAAATCATAGAATCTCTTTAAAGCATATTACCGTCAAGCTGCATTGAAACAATCCATACTGTTATATGAATAAAAATAACTTGACTCTTGTGTGATGGACACTGAGAGTGATGAACATCTGGCCTGATATTTAGCTTTTCTCTGTGGATATACAGTAGAACAATCACAAAATGAGATCTGTCAAGAGAATCAGTAATCTGGCTGTGCCGTGTCTCCTCTAACAGAATTAGGTTTTCAGTGGGAAGGTCGTTGCTTTGGCCTTCCAGCTGTTGCATGGCTGATCATGTGAGTCTAATAGAAAAACAAACACATCAATCAAAAGAGTCCATACGGCAATCTGTGTCACGTTTAACATACTGCAGGTTAGCTTTTGTTTCCCAAACACAGATTAGCCTATTTGGCTACTCGTTTAGGTTTTGGGGTTGTTTACAGTATGATTCATCCTTGAGCATCAACAACACACAAGTTGTCAGATACAATATAAATAAGTTAACTGTTATATACAGCTTACAGTATATCATCTTCTTCCTAAAAATACATTTAATATAGTTTTAGTTTTAAAGGGCATATGTTTTACCCTTTTCAAGATTTAAGACAAATCTTTTGTGTCTCCAGAATGTGTCTGTAAAGTTTCAGCTCAAAACACCCATCAGATTATTTATGATACCTTTCAGAATATTGGACAACAGAACACAATGTAGCTGTTTTTGTTGCCCGTGCCTTCATTGCTAGTTCTTCCCACCCACTGTTCCCTCGTGCCTGTCAGAGTGTGCCTCAATCTACGCCTCGGCTGCGTCAGATAAACAGCACAGTGACAGACAAGAAGGAAGCAGATCTCACGTAACATTTGTGAGAAACCCCACAGTAAGAATGTTCCCAATGTTTATTTGATGTATGTGTTGTGTATCATTCTTTGTACCAGGCTATAAACACCTTTTTTCTGCAGTAAAGTTGGCCTTTTAAACAGTGGGCTCAATAGAAATTTGCTCTATTATGGAGCCAGGACTAGCGGAATTTCGCTGAATTGCAGAGTCAGTTACTTCCGTATTTGCTTCTTGGGGGAGAGCGGGAGGTTGCCGCTTGGTGTATACTAGACTTTAAATGACAACCAATTGCATACAAAATAAAAGTTTGCATTTACATAGTACTGTTGTGTGATATGCATATTTATTATGTATATTTAAATACACACATCCATGTGTACAGTATATGTATAAACATGTTTTTATATAACATACAATTTCATATAAAAAATTAATACATATGTAATTTTTTAAAGTATATACACGTAAGTGTGCATTTATACATAATAAATATACAGGGTACACATTATATATTATATAAATACAAAAATTTTTTGCGATTATTCAACAGAAAAAAATAAAACAGTACTATTCTTATATACATGTTCATCTCTATAATGGTTAATAATTACAAAATGTCATTTATTTTAGCTACTATATCTAATGGTTAGTCTATCACAATAATCTATCATGTGTTTGAGCAAATATTTCACTGAAAACAAAGTTAATATTTTTACGTAACTTTAATCCTGAAAACTTACATTTTTTTCTAAAATACTTAATAAAAAAAGTATTGAGAAATATTCTCTTTGTTAATAATAGTAATGTTGACTTTATATCAGATGGCAGTGAGAAAATATAAGTAAATCACAAAGACTTTTAAATTCAAAGGGACTGAAACAGGGTTATTTAAAAGTGAATAGTTCACCCAAAACTGAAAATTCTGTCATCGTTTACTCATCGTCCACTCGTTACAAACCTGTTTGACCCTCCCTTCTGTTGAACACAAAAGAAAATATTTGGAATAAAGCTAGAAACCTGTAACCATTGAATTAGTATTTGTTTTCCTACTACGGAAGTCAATGGTTACAGGATTTCAGCATTCTTCAAAATATCTTCTTTTGTGTTCAACAGAAGAAAGAAACTCAAACAGGTTTAGAACTGCCTGAGGTCGAGCTTTTTGGGTAAAATATCCCTCTAATCTTCACCTCCCACAAAGCCTTGTTACACACAACTAACAAATACATTGGTCATAATATTATGAGTAGATACTATAATAGTGATCACAATCCAAATCAGAAGTTTAAATGAAATCTTTACGAAGATGAGATTGACCTGAAGAATGAAAGCTGATGCAGGTAATCACATTTACGTTGATCACTTTCTCATTATTCTCTGCATAATTCAATGAAGCAACATTCCTTTGTGGCCCTAATATTATTGTTTCAAATTAGCAATGAAGGCTTGGGCTCAGCTGTTAAACTGTGAACCTGAGATTTTAATCCACAAAGTAGTTTATGATGCAAAAGATACTTGGAGGTTGTTGTTTTTTTTTTCCAGGGCTGCACAAGATATCGCAAAATTCTAATTATTGAGATAATAGAATATGCAATATACATATCGCAGAAATGTGTGATAAATTATATTTATTTTATGCATAGGGTATGGTTGTATTTTTTAATTTGTCCAATCAAATGAGGCCTTACTATCTTTAGCGCCGCCTCTCCAGTAGTTTCTGTTTTGCTATTGGCTGAAGTGGCCTTAAGGGGAACCCACAGCTGAAAAGAAATAATTATGGTAGGTGACACTATACTGTAAGTGAACATCTCATCTGAATGATTAGTCTACTCATTTAATAAAATGTAATATGCGATTCTTTATTCCTTCAGAAGATATTTTAATATAGCCGTCTTTCGTATGAGATGTTAAACCGTGGTCCTGACTCTCTGTGGTCATTAAAAATGCCATGGAACTTCTCGTAAAGAGTAGGGGTGTAACCCTGCTGTCCTGGTCAAATTTCCTCCATTCCTTACTGATCACAGCCTCCCAGTCATTCCCATTCACTGAATTGGCTCTATCACTGTCTCTCTATTCCACCAATAGCCGGTATGTGGTGAGCGCACTGGTGCTGTTGTCCTGTGATTGCCGTTGCATCATCCAAGTGGATGCTGCACACTGGTGGTGGTGTCGAAAGACCCCCCTCATGATTGTAAAGCGATATGAGTGTATGGCCATATACAATCAATGCACTATGTAAATAAATTTTACATTATATCTATCAGGGCTGCACAATATTGGCAAAATATGACATTGTGATGTTTTGTTCTTCTGCTATATATATTGCGATATGAATACAATTTCGCCAGATAGCTGGAATAGCTATAAAATAATTCATTAATTTCGACTGATTGCGATGATTTTGTTGGAGAGAGAATAGTGCGTGAAAAATAATAAACAAATTAAAGGCCTAGATGAACAGTAGAGCGAAGATAAATGTGAAATAAACAGCACTTTGTGGTTTTCTGGGGAGTTTAACAGTATTCAGCTACGGAAATTAGATAATTAAATGTAAAAAAACACTATACTGTTTCATTGAATAAATAATTCAATAAAATAAATCTTTATTATTAAAGTTACAAATGGTACAATTTCTTGTGCCTGAATTTTCACACAGTGACAGAACTGACAGTGCAATCACACGGGGCTTCAGCGTCAACGCTTGACCGAGAGCGTGTCTGAAGTTGGGGCTTACGCGAACGTCATACTAGCGTCAGCCAATGAAATTAGTCCGCAACCGGCTATTGTCTGAGCTGGGGTATTTGCATAAAGCGATCTGATTGGCTGACGCTTCCGAAAAGGTGAGAATTTCCCAACTTCTGCAGCGAGTAACGCCACTGAAGTGGCAACAACAGATTCACAATGCAGTTCGACAACACCTGACGTCACCCAGTCAAATTGAATGGGAAGCGTTGACGCTGACGCCATGCTTGCGTTAGGTTGGGAAATTAATCGAAATCGACATTTAGCACCTATAATCAATCAAATTTTTCTAGGTCAATTTTTTTTATTATTTTCCCTATACTGCATGTGTGTCACACCTGTTGCAGTGCCCTCTTTTGGACACTTGAAGGCACTAGTTTGTTTTGTAGTTTAACTTCATTATGTCACGAGAATGAGAATCACATAACACAAAAAATGCGTACCTTTCAAAAAAATGTAACTACGCCAGTGCCGATAGCCTAGTGGTACTGTGCACTGACAAATAGCACCGACATGCTCACGGCGACCCGGGTTTGATTCCTGTCTCGAGGTCCTTTGCCGATCCTTCCCCTCTGTCTGCTCCCAGTGCTTTCCTGTCTGAAATCTCTACTGTCCTATCATAATAAAGGTGAATACAAAATAATTATAAAAATGTAACTACATGTTGTTATTTATTTTCACTTTTTATAGGAAAAAAGTGACTGTTTTAGGCTGTGTGTTTTAATGTCAGTTGTTCAGCGTTGATGTTCACTCTTCATTCAAATTATCTCACTTGTAATATGTGAGCATATTAACTGTACATAGCTTGTCAGTGAACTATAAGGGCAAAATTAATTAAATAATCGTTTATTAATCGTAATCGAGTTAAAATGTTATTGAGTAACCGAGTTAAAATGAATTAATCGAGAATTAGATTTTAGGCCAAATAGCCCAGCCCTAAACCCAAATGATAATTTTTCAATCCATTATGTTTGAACTCTGCATTAACACAACAAATATCATGTGTTCTGAACTGGGGCTTCCGCTCAACTCTAATCCTAACATATAAATTCAACATTGCACGTCCTGTGATGTGCGAATCGATGCTGAAATGATACATTGTGCAGGCCTATAGTCTACTGTATAATGATCAAAGACGGCCCTCCCTATAAGCGAACTAAGCGTTCTGTTTTCTCATGGTTCTAGTTCATTCTTCCAAGGTAACCAGCAAGACAGACCGGGTCACTACATGAACACGAATCTGTGCGCAGACACAGCCGTGGCCTTTGCTTTATTTCCTGCCCATCACCTTATTTTTTGTTTTAAAAATTGGACAGTGAAAATGAAACGAATCTATTCTTCAGGCGGAGGAGCAGAACATGATGACAAGAAGAGATAAGCACAAGATAATTTTTAAGTGGATATAAACAATGTTAAAGACATAATCTAGTAGCACATTTATTGAAAATAAGCAATTAGAAATGAATAAACTTCGTCTGAAATATTTGATCTTTGCCCAGTTTTACAGATGAAGCTTAAACTTCTAAAACGCATTTTACTGAATTGCAATTTTACTGAAGTGTCTTTCACTGGCATATTTTCCACACTGATCATTTACTGAGACATGTTTATAAGATTTTTGTCCTAATTGAATGAATCCTAGTTTAATGTCTGAAACTTGCATCTCAAAAATCTTGACACCAATTAGAAAATAAGTCATGGGAAGGAACAGGGAATAATAAATACTTGCTTATTTATTTTATTTATGGATCAATCTTTGCATTCTCTGATGTTAATTGTTGTTGGTTTTTTTATGTAATGATGTAATGTAATGTTTTTATGTAACATTTAAATAATGTTTTTTTTTAATGAGTATATATATTATTTTTAAACACTCTAAAGATGTAAAGTGAATCACTGGTTCCTTTATTAAAGATTTTTAAAGCTGCTAAAAATATTGCTGTTTTAAAATGTCCAAGTGATTCAGACAGTTATTTAGTAGAAGAAATGTGGCAAATCTTTAAGCTTTACTTTCTGTTTTATTGACTGTATTTAATAAGCAATAAAACCATTGTGGGCTGATATGCCATGGCATTACTCCACTATAAAGAACAAGGATGGGCTCCAAAATTATTCTGCTTAGGGCCCCCAAATGTTCAGGGCCGGCCCTAATAATGATAACTATATTTGCATCGACTCAGCCAACAATAACATCGAACCTGCTGCTGCTTTGGGATTCCCCAAAGGAAAATACAATGGAAATTCCCAACGGAAAATGCAAATGCTTCCGTGTGCACAAGATCCTTCATAGACAAGGAGTCAGGAAAAATCCATTGCACTAATTAAAGAGTTACCATCTTCTGAAGCTCATTTTATAAGTCTGTATCTGTGAGGTTTGAAATCACAAGACTTGAACAGTGACATCTAGTTTAATTAGAGATTAAGCAAGTATGGATTGGGGAGAAGTTTAAATAAGAGCTTTAAATAAATGATAATAAATAAGGGTTGGAAGGGAGGTGGATCCACTCTGGTGCCGTCTCTCATCCGTAATCCTCCAGCTTCATACAATATGGATTATAAAACTACAAGAGCCTCAGCTAGTCAGGCTCCCTGCCAGGAGACAGATACACAGAATGAGAGAGGAAGAGCGAAAGAGATAGATGCTGTTTTTAGTTAGCCAATACCTGTTAATGGTATTTAATAGCTGGAGAAGAGATCTCGAGGATCAGTCGCTGCCTGAGAGAGCCTCGAATAACCTTTTCATATTTTACAGGATTAGTAGGCAGTAAAACAAAGCCCATATGTCACCGTGATTTAAGGATGTTGTGTGCCATTGGCAAGGTCTTGTTGTGTGGTTGTTAAAGGGATAGTTCACCCAAAAATGACCAGTTGCTGTTAATATACTCAGCTTCAAGCTGTGTTAGATGTAGCTGACTTTTCTTCAGTGGAACATTAAAGACATGTGGATAAAACTGTGGTCTATTGTATAAAGCCAAAATTGGTCCAAAATTAAAACATTTGCAACACAAAAATCTCAATTTACATTTTTAAAATCTAATTTGTAATTTCAAAACACAATTCACAAATACTAAACGTATTTTTGAGGCTTGTTCAAACAACTAATATTTAACATTATTTAACTATTATTTTTGGGGCGACAACTTATTTGTTTTATGTTCAAACCTGTGCAGAAATTTGTAAAAACAATTGGGTCAACTTAAAGAGCCCCTATTATGGGTTTTTGAAAATGACCGTCCATGCAGTGTGCAAAACAGCTCTAAGTAAATAAAAACATCCAGCTGAGGTTTAAATCTGAAAGTGCACCTAATTTAAAAATATTGATTTTTTAAAAGAAGTTTCAACTCAGAGCCATTTAAATGATTCGTCGTTCGCCCGGATCTTTTGCCTGATCGTATCAACACGAAACAATACCAAATATGTTTTGTGCTGGGTCCGATAAAACGTGAATGCGCCTTTCCCTTCAAACGCTAGCAGAGTGCGTGTGTGTTTGGGACTGATCATGACTGAAAATGAGTGAACATTAATGAGTAAACGTTCTGGTGATTAATGCAATAATCTACCCTGCAACAGGGGATTCGGGGCTCTTTAATCGATTTGTGTTGGGACATGAAGGTTTTATTTACCTAAATAAATGTAAACTATTTGCAAACATATGTATGATGATGTTACATGTTTATGGATCCTTCAATCTGCATTTGCAGACTGTCCCATGTGTGGACTGCTAAATATCTTTATTTTCTTTTTTTGGTGCTGTTTGGCCAATCACAGTGAGCTTTAAATTTCCCGATCAAAATGCTCCTTACCGACTCAAGAAGCTTGGTGTTCTGTGATTATATTAAAATACATTTTAATTTTTTTTAGATTACAAATATAATTAGTTTCTACAAAATTATGATTTATCTTGTTTGCATAAAATACAGTGATCTGGTTAGCCTGCTGATTCATAATATGCTTACTGTTATGTACCATTTTGCTTGATAAGACCTAAGTGCATCATCAAGAGCCATAGTTTTATAACCTTAAACTATGGTTTCAGTTAACAATCTAATATTGTACTGAATAAAAATAGTCTCCTACCACTTAGATTTCACTCCAATCTCAAAATAAAATTCCAGTGTCTTCATGTAATGTAAATCTATGATATGGTTTAGCATCCAGCAGGTGAAAAGGTATTTCAAGAGTTCACACTTAGCTGATAATCAATAAAGCGTATTTGGCATGCTGTCCCGGGAGAGAGCCCTGAGCTCGTAATATCCTCGAGCCCAGGGCTCCGTCCCGTTAGAAGGGCGAGAGCGGAGTTCGAGCTCAGGTAGGTCTCGAGGACTCCCCTGCTTGTCGCCACGTGAGGTGTAAACTATTGTTGTTTTCGGTGATAATTTGGTTTAGTCGATTGGCTATGGTTTATGTTTTTGGACGGTGGGAGGAAACTGGGGGACCCGGGTGAAACCCACGCGAACCCGGGGAGAACAAGTAAACTCCACACAGAAACACCAACCAGCCCGATAGGAGGTTGGACCAGCGGTGTTCTTGTTGTGAGGCAACAGTGCTAGCCACTGGGCCACCGTGTCGCCCTATCGGAAAAAGGGGGAGGAAGTAGGGGTGGAAGGGGGGGAGCTTCAAGACGAAGATAACTGGAGTGAAAACCTCTGGTTATTTATAATGCTTCCATATAATCATCTAATGGGTCAGATTACGGAACTAATGAGGAGCCAGCCGTGTTGATCATAAGCACGTGATCCTCTCGAAATTAGTTTATAAATGAACCACACTTAGGAAATTTGGGGAAAACAATCCTCAAAAACAGCATGATTTGTGACATTTTTTAAAGGGATGAGTAGATGAATTCAGTCCTTTAAAGCTCTCATCTACACAGCATACATCTGAAACGAAATAGCAGACACAGCAACCCACACACTCACATTCATTCTCATACATTACGGCCAATTTAGTTTATTCAATTCACCTATAGTGCATGTCTTTGGAAACCGCACCCAGAGGAAACCCACACGAACAGGGAAAACATACAAACTGACCCAGCTGGGACTCGAACCAGTGACTTTCTTGTTGCGAGGCAACAGTGATAACCACTGAGCCACCTTGTCGCTCTTGTAAAAAAAACACTTAATTTTATTTAATACATTATTTACAATGTATAAACAACAATTGTGATTCTCAGAAGGGTCAGGGTTCATTAAAAAACAGTGTTTGAATGTTACCTTCACAAGGCAATAAACACTTGAATTATGCTATCAAAACAAATAAAGTGATAAATGTTTTACGTCCGCTATCATTAAGATATGTTATCTTTGATGATATATTTGACTGAAAATCGTTTGCCTCAAAGACCTACTTTAATTTTCCAGTTCCTGTTAACCATGGCCTTGGGTGTCAATGATTTATTTATGCATATAAAACATTGATTTATTAGTAGTTTTTTTTAAAGTTGCTTTGACCATGTGCACGAATGAGTACATTTTTTAAAATATTTTTTTATAGTTTTTATATTTTGAATTCAGTTTATTATTATTATTATTATTATTATTATTATTATTATTATTATTATTAGGTATATTATATTGTTTTGTTAATGTTTTATCGTTGTCCTCTTGATGTTATATATTATTTTTATTATTATTGTATTATTGTTATATTAATATATATATATATATATATATATATATATATATATATATATATTATGTATTTTATTATTATTACTTTTTTGTTATTTATTTATTTTTATAATGTTTTCTATTTAAATATGTTTTTTAATACTTTTTTTTTCATTTATAGTAATATTTTAGTGCTTCAAGTTTAAATGAACAAAGATAAGATGTACCTTTTAGCTACTTGCAGAACTAAAATAAGTTATATTTCAATATTATAATTTAGACAGATATTCCTGTGTGGAGTTTGCATGTTCTCCCCATGTTTGTGTGGGTTTCCTCCGGGTGCTCTGATTTCCCCCACAAGTCCAAAGACATGCGCTATAGGTAAATTAAGTAAGCTAAATTGTCCGTAGTGTATGAGTGTGAATGAGTGTGTATGGATGTTTCCCAGTAATGGGTTGCAGATGGAAGGGTATCCTCTGCGTAAAACATATGCTGGATAAGTTGGCGGTTCATTCAACTGTGGCGACCCCAGATTAATAAAGGGACTAAGCCGTAAAGAAAAGGAATGAATGAATTTTAGACATATTTTATAACATCTATTTTAGTAGACGGACTAGGCCGTATGCTTAAATCAATAGATTGTTGCAGATGTGAATGGTCTGAACATGCTCTGTCTAGTCCCATCTGAATAATGCTATATTTATGAGCAGACATATGTTTGGGCAAGCACATGCTAAGACTGTGTGTGAGCACATCCATGCATATGGCCAGCCAATTGTTCGCATTCACATGTATGTGCGTGCATACACACAGAGAGACTGGCCTCACGTGGATAAATAGCTTGTGTGCAAAGTGCATCTCAGGCTTGGTATATAATGCACTGAATTTTCTTGTTGTGCAAATTATTCATTCATCCATTTATTTTCTTTTTAGCTTATTCTCTTTATCAATCAGGGGTTGCCACAGTGGAATGAACCGCCAACTTATTCAGCATATGTTTTACGCAGCGGATGCCCTTCCAGCTGCAACCTATCACTGGGAAACACCAATACACTCTCATTCACACACATACACTACGGACAATTTAGCTTATCCAATTCACCTATAGCACATGTCTTTGGACTGTGGGGGAAACTGGAGCACCTGGAGTAAAACGCACACCAACATGGGAGAACATGCAAACTCCACACAGAAATGCCAACTGACCCGACCGAGGCTCGAACCAGCGACCTTCTTGCTGTGAGGTGACAGCGCTACAGGTGCGCCACCCTGTTGTGAAAATTACTGAAGTTTTATTCACAAAATTAGTTTAGCATAACATTTTTGTATATTATTGTACATAAAAGCTCTGAATTAACGAATGTTTGGAACCAATTACATTTTAAAAGGATTATAAAGTACAATAGGTAACACTTCACACTAAGATCTCATTAGTAAAAGGCATTAACTAATATCAAAAGTGATCAGTAATAGCTACATTTGTTAAAGCTATGTTAAAATTATTCAGTCTAATAAAAAAAGCTATGAATTTTAATGAATTGTTATACATTAAGACATGACCATTAATGTCACAATCACCAGCGATCTAATCCTTGCAGATCGCTGGCAAACACCCAAAACACTTAAGTCTACAAATCCGCCATTATATGGACCACATATCCAGTCATGCACCACAAACACACACACCTGTTCCAGATCACGATTGATTACACACACACAGCCGGAGGATTGTGAAAGACTGATTACCAGGATTATATACTCAGCTAGGGCTGCACGATTAATCGAAAAAAGATTGCGATCTCGATTCTACCCTACACGCGCTCTTAATTCAGCTTTTCTACAATTGAGCCAATTATATTATTTAAGGCCAGGAGAGAAGCGTGAAGGTGAAAGCACAAGTTTTAACAGCAACTTCGACACCTCCAAATGGCGTTAAAAGTGTCATATACTGTATTTATAAGGTATAATTCACCTAAAAATATCATTTCTGTCTTCATGTAATGATGTATTTGGGGCTGTGAAATCACACATAAAGACCACGAGCTGTTTGTTTATTACAGAGAAGATGTGCGCATTGCACCACAGTGGCGCAGTGGGTAGCACGTTCGCCTCACAGCAAGAAGGTCGCTGGTTCGAGCCTCGCCTGGGTCAGTTGACATTTCTGTGTGGAGTTTCCATGTTCTCCCCGTCTTCACGTGGGTTTCCTCCGGGTGCTCCGGTTTCCCCCACAAGTCCAAAGACATGTGGTACATGTGAATTGGGTATGCTAAAATTGACCAAGTGTATGAGTGTGTATTGATGTTTCCCAGTGATGGGATGCGACTGGAAGGGCATCCGCTGCATAAAATCATATGCTGGATAAGTTGGCGGTTCATTCCGCTCTGGCGACCCCAGATTAATAAAGGGACTAAGCCAAAAAGAAAATGAATGAATGAATGAAGACATGCGTGTGCTCGCCAATGATGCTTACTTTAGTGAACAGAACCAGCACAGGCTGTGAATAACAAGTATAAAGTTGTAAATAATGTTCCGTTTGTTGCACAGAGCGATCGAGCCGCGCGAGAAGTATGATTTGCATGTGTGTTTTTTTTTTCTCACAGTGACGGCAGCCTTGAGCCGCACTCAGAAGTGAAAGTAAAACTGGCCGCACATCATTTAAATGATCATATCACATTTTAGAGTTATGATTATGACAAGCATTTAATACTTTTTTCTTTCATAGCGAACACAAAGTGTTTTGCATGAAAATAAATGTTTAACAATGTCAGTATAACTGTTCTAGCATATAATGTTGAATATAATGCAAGAGTTGAATCTGATATTGACAAATGTCTCATTTTACCAGTGAAAAAAAAGAGTCTAATAATGTTGTCAATAACAAATGACAAGCGTATGTCTCAAATACAATAATTCAACTTTATAATTATGAATAGGTATATTCTGATGTCATCACTTTACTGGGAATAAACGATCAGGACATATTTAAAGTCTGTTCAAGTTCACCAATCCAAGTCTATACAAAATGCAGCCTTTTAACCGACAGTAGATCTACACATAAGCCTAATATTATTACTGTTGTTTTACCATATGTTTGAGAAATAAAAAATAATAATAACCTACTCATATTAACCTTTATTCTACATATATAGAATCCTGTGAAAATCGTGATTTTGATTTTAAGCAAAAAAATTAAATAAATCTGGATTCTCATTTTAGCCAGAATCGTGCAGCCCTATACAGAGCACACACGCACACATCAGTGCTGAGTCTTGTTTATCTCTTTGTGAACTTTACGACGCGGTGTCCTTGCCTTGCCGTGTTAAACCCGTATTGTTTATTCCTCTCTGCTGCCTGCCTTTTGACCATCGGCCTGTTTACTGACCACGACTCTGGATTCCCTACATTTATATCTGTTTACTCCTGTGTTGACCGTTGCTTGACCATTAAATAACCCTGCATTTGTATCCGCACTCCTCTGTCAGCGTCCCTTTACATTACAATTAGATTAATACATGCTATTTTTCATAAGTTTCACTTAATTAACTAATGTTACAATCGGAGCTATATTGGAAGGTGTTAATGAACAAAGTTATATAAAGAATCAGACCATTTTCAGTCCATACCTCGACCATGTTATAGGCCAGATTACATAAACATATTTATGTTTGAAAATAAATACTCTTTAATAATAATAGCCTGTAATAAATAGCCTGCTGCTGTGATAAACAATGCTTAAACAACCATTTGAATAGGAACTCTAATAAATGTTGAAATAAAAGTTATTAACAGAATTTGTCATGATAAAATATCCTGCATGTTCAATAACATCACAATATGTTGTATTTTTGAAACTCAGCACATGTCCACTCAGCACTGTATGCAGAAGAGATTACCTGTTGCTATGCAGTATAGGTGATCCGTCTTGTTGCTAATAGCAACCTCTTCCTGACTGAGCGAGATGGATAAATTCAGAAAGGCTCTTGGTTGAGTCGAGTGGCCTGTTTGGTTTGTGCTTGTGAAAGACGCGCCTCGAGCCACGGCCGAACCATCAGGATGGGTCAAGCATGAAAATGTTCGCTTATATAATTTTGTTGTCCCTCCTGTGGGCAAGAAAGCATTTCTGGGGTGTGACCTCCACCTAGTGGTCAGAAAAGGCATGTGTTTTGGAGAATGATCTGTTTTGTTGTAATGACTGTGTAATGATGTGAGCTCTGTGTTGTTTTTAGAGATGACAGAAGTGGAGCCGGTGTTGGATTTCGCCTCATCGGGACGCTCTGGCCGTCGTAATGCACTGCCGGACATCCTAGGCTCTCCTGTTGGAGTCCCACCTGACCTGCCGCTAAAACTGGCAGAACTGTCCCTCACAGGTCTCTTTCGTCATTTCTGCATATAATTACAAAGTTATGATACATATACAGTAGTTTAATAATACACTGTGAACGTAATGACAAAAAGTCAACAACAAATATTTCTATGTTGCTTTAGAAAAAAAAGTTCATTTGATTCACCTAAAAAGAAAAATAAGTCAGCAAGAATTGTTTACAGTATAAAAGTAATGGCTGTATTATAAAGTAATATTCAATGTAATAAATATCAATAATATTGAAAATCATATATAATATAATAACTTATTGTAAAAGTTTAATAAATGAAGTTATTTTAAAATGTTTGAATGCATGTACAGGTGAAGTCAGAATTATTAGCCCCCTTTGAATTTTTTTTCTTTTTTAAGTATTTCCCAAATGATGTTTAACAGAGCAAGGAAATTTTCACAGTATGTCTGATAATATTTTTTCTTCTGGAGAAAGTCTTATTTGTTTTATTTCGGCTTGAATAAAAGCAGTTTTTATTTTTTATAAACCATTTTAAGGTCAAAATTATTGGCCCCTTTAAGCTAATTTTGTTTTCGATAGTCTACAGAACAAACCATCGTTATACAATAACTTGCCTAATTACCCTAACCTGCCTAGTTATCTTAATTAACCTAGTTAAGCCTTTAAATGTCACTTTAAGCTGTATAGAAGTGTCTTGAAAAATATCTAGTCAAATATTATTTACTGTCATCATGGCAAAGATCAAATAAATCAGTTATTAGAAATGAGTTATTAAAACTATGTTTAGAAATGTGTTGAAAAAAATCTCTGTTAAACAGAAATTGGGGAAAAAAATAAACAGGGGGCTAATAATTCTGATTTCATCTTTATGTATGTGTGTGTGTGTGTGTTTATAGGTATATACACACATTCATACAGTACACACACAAAACATTTTGTAAAAATCTGTAACGATCAAGTACATTTAGGAAAGTCAACCGAGATGCAAAAATAATAAATAAATTGAAAAATAATATGACTGGATTTACAAATTATTTAACTAAAAGATTGAAATAAAGTTTATATATAGGTCATTTTTAGTATTGTATGTAAATATATTGTTGATTAACCCTTATGTGCCGTTGGGGATGTTTTCATCCGCTCTGGGCTGATTTTGAGTATTAATTAGGCCATAACTATTTCTGTGTTTCAGCTAGTGGAATGTTTTTGGTGACAAATCTTTTTTAGATTTTTTTTTTTAAATCTCAACACTACATTCATCAACTACCCTTTTGTTATGTTAGGGATGAAAACATCCACTGATTTTAACTGCTGTAAAAATGCATCAGATAAATAATTTTTTTCTGTTTAATCAACTTCAGTCCTCGTCAAAACTTGAATTTTAATTCTTTAATTAATTCATAAATGATGTCACTGATTTGGTGAAAACACACGCACGCACACACACGCACACACACACACACACACACACAAAGACGTATTTTCAATATAAAAGTAATTGTGGACTGACTTTTTTCTACCTTTTATCAAAGTCTTGTTCACGTGAAACAACATTGCCTTTGATGAATTGTTTTTGATTGCTTTTCTTTTTTTCTCTCTAATTTACTGTTGCTGGCTGTTTTTGCCCCATTGACTTTCATTATAACCACATTCTTTTTAATTGCAAAACCATGACACCATATAATCATTTATTGTTGATTGTTGGTGGTTTTCCCTGTTGGGAAGAGGTACATTTTGTCATTTTTACTGTTGATCATCAGTTGGCACCATTAACCCTTTAGACCCATTAATTCTTTTGGCCTGTGCAAAAAAGCTTAGTTTATGGATTTTATGTGGAGTATAACAGCAAATTAAAGTGTGTGCATGTGTGTCTGTGAGTGTGTGAGGGTGACCTTTACACACGTACCTTGATGTGTCTGAGGAAATCAAAATATGCATCTCAGCTCTCAGAATTACATGGAGTAAACAAAAACAAAGACTGTATTTATCCACCATCAAATGTGCTTATAGTGGAAGTCAGTGAGGCGAAAACAGCCACCAACAGTAAATTAGGGAGAATTTTATTTTTTAAATCTAACAATGCAAAGTCAATGCTGTTAGTAATCGTCCACTTCCAAAACTGCGATAAAAGGTGGAAAAAAATCCAGTCCACAATCACTATTTATATTGAAAATACGTCATTTTGTGTGTTTTCTTTTCACCAAATCAGTGACATCATTGGTGAACTTGGCAATTAAAGTGTTAAAATCCTGTAATTTTCTGAACAATTTAGTAGTTTTGATCAGGACTGAGGTTGATTAACAGATTTATGCACAGAAATTTGAATAAATATTTATCTAATGCATTTTTACAGCGGTTTCATTCAGTTTTCATCCCTAACATAACAAAAGGGTGGTCAATCTGAACAGTGCACAATGGTTAAAAAAGCAATCTGCAAAACACTAAATGTTTGAATATCTATTATTCCATTATTGAATATTTAAATATTGAATATTTATTAAAGTATTAAAGCTTTTTTTTAGAATAATTTTGTTAATCATTGCATTACTAATATATCACTAAAACTTGCAACTACGCAATGGATACAGTGTTTTGTCAAAACATAGAACTATCACAGATTAAAATGTCCTAATTTTCAAGTCGCAGAAATGTTTCAAATAAGAATGAGATTTTATTTGAAAAATGATTTTTAAGATGTTAGTATCAGCATTGTTAGTGTTTAGGATATCTAAAACCTAGTGCGCTCTAAAGCAGTGAAAAAACTCAAGTTTAGAAGGTGTAAAACAGATATAAGCATGTAAAGCTTGTAGTTTGTCACATCCGCCTAAATGGATCAACGGTTTTATTCACGTCACCTCATACTTCCGTTCTCATCAAATCTTGACTCATCAAATGCTCTTTAGCATCTGACATGCCCTGCCCTTTTCAAGACGCTTCACATTTGATGCGCTTGAGCTCAAGCACTCTCACTGGCAGAGCTTTTATAAAACAAAACGCTATTGGCTGTTTTATAAAAAGGGGAGGGGCTACACTGTCCCACCCTCTCTTTGTGTTTCGGTTGAGATTACATCAAACATTGAATAAAAAGGCACATTTCAAAGCACTTTCTCAAACCTTTAATGAATTTGCCACTGACTCACCAATGACTTATTTCTGAATCATTCTTTATACCTGTAAAAACCTAGGAAATTGAGAGCATCTGGTATTGTATTGTTCATTTTAGTCCTGTAATTTAAAAGTCTTCTATTAATCCTCAGCTTTTTTTCTGCATGTTCCAGATGGTCCAGGTGATGCTCAGTCCCCGTCTGCAGAGGAGGCCCCGACTCCCACAGAGAGCCCAGAGGTGAAGGAGGGCTCCTAGGTGTCCTAACAAATGCCTGGACCGCAGAGATGGGGCTCGATCGGCCCTGCCTTTCCCCTGGAGCTCATCCTCTACCGACTGTTCCTGATGCCTGTCAGACTGCATTATAGGACGCAACCGAGGGCAGCTAAATGTGAGATGAAGGACAAGGTCTTCAAAGGGTTCGTGCAATAAAAAAATAATAGAATGTCCAAAAAAACTGGAGGCAGAATATTGCAAGAGGATGGGAAAGAGCAATCCTCCTTTTTAAAACACAAGCCAAAACGCAGGGGGGAACCTGCTCGAGAACGCTTTAATCAATTGTGCGCATTTGTTTGACAAAATGCTGTTCTTTTTATGAGCTTTCTATCCAATAATGACTATTGTGAGTTCTGTAGACATCCAGTTGTGATTTGATATTGTATGATATTGTGTGATCTTAGTAATGTGTCTTTGAAAAAAAAAAACGCCTCAGTCTTTGGAAAGGGTTTATCGTGAAGCGTTATGAGCAGATCTGTGCGAATATTCAATGAAGCGTCATGTAGCATAATAAAGGACAAAAGAAAAATTACTTTGCGCTAAAACATGATCATAACTGCCAAACTGGAAATGCAATATGAAAAGACATTAAATCAGAAAGGGAAAAATAATGAGTAAAACGAGAAAAAAATCTGCCTGATCTCACGAGGAAACGTAACTAGTTTACGTTTTGTCAGTTTAATGGCTAATTTGTATGAGTTTAGTCGTTCGAATATGTATGATTCTAAAAAGGAGGCGTGGCACCAAAACCCTGCCCCTAAATCCAACTGTCATTGGGGGATGAGCAAATCGTAGAGCCTTGCACGGACCTTAAATCTAAGCCCTAACCTGGCCCTGGCCCGAGACACACAGGCTGTAGCCCTGCCCTTGTCCAACAGCTTATCAAAATTTTGGCCCGAGTCTGACCCGAAGCCCGACTTTTTGTCACCAAACAGCTTACACTGTTACAGCCATGAAAATAGACTAGATTTGTATTAAATAGAAAGTAGATTTTTTTTGTTTAGTTTTTTTTTCCAGAATAATTTAGAGAATTATTTGGAGTTTTTTTGTTTGTTTTTTAAATGTAAGTTTTAGTTTTTTAAGTGACATCGATATCCAAGCGGTATGTGGTCCACATTGAGTTTACTTAATTACAAGTTGTGCATAACCAGTTGGTTCATCATTTAAAGTTGTCACTATTTAAAAAGTTGCCCAGAAGTTTGCCTTTCTTCTAGCGTTTTTCACAGTTTTAAGTTCACCACTGGCAATTTTTCTCTTTATGTTCTTTATTGTATGTGGCTGGAAATCTCTTCACGCAAGGCATCACTGGTGCTTCTGGACTGCACACATTAGATCTCATTAAAGTTTTTTTTGTTTGTTTTTTCTAAAGCAGGTCTGAAGCCTAAAATGCATGCTAGCTATGATGTGAAAATTGTCCCGAAACCCTGCCCTAGGGGCATAAAATCAAGTCAGGCCCCGACGGGCTCCAGGCTTAAATGCAGGGCTCTAGCAAATCGTAATAAATTTTATCAATAATATTGTACAAATACATACGAATTAGCCACTAAATCAAAAAGTTATGAATTGCTGTGAGAACACGTAAAATATATAGTTTGTTTTATTGTAAAAGGATAATTCATACAAAAATGAAAATTTGCTGTTAATTGTAGGTGACTATTTTCTTTGGTAAAACATTAAAGAACATTTTTGCTAAAATGTTTCATAAAATGAAAGTAAACAGCAACTGGGACCTTGAGAATAAACAAAAAACAACATATACAGGCAAAATTAAATGAATCTTGACAATACCTTAACGTTGAATGAAGCAAAACAGTCAGCCTGTGTAGGAAACTACAATATTTACAACATTATAATCTCTAATCTACAGTAATGTTACAAAATAATGAATGAGCTGATCATTATGCTTCTTAACATGTCAAAGTATCATCAGGAGCCATGAGTAGGCCCACATGGAATCTGCGCGCAAAAATCTCATTGTCTATTTGGTTAGTTGTATAAATGTGTGTCATTTTATATTTATTTAGTTTTTAAACTAATTTCAGTAATATTATTGACAAATATGAAAATGTTCATATGATTTATTTACAGTACAGTTTGTAAGGTAATATTTTCTGTCTTCTATTAGATATATTATATAAGAGACTTGCTTTGTTTACTAATTAAGTGGATCTAATTGGATTTACATTGTAAAAATGAAATATATATTGAAAAGGTATTATTTTTAATTTTATATATTAAGTTTTCAGTTATGCTACACCCAAAATCCTTCTGCATAAATTCTGTGCAGAAATAGCAAAAATTGTCCGCAGATTCTGTCTGGCCCTAACGTTGAGCTATGTAATTTTGCCTGAATATTTTGTGCTGTCTTGCATTTTATGAATCACCAAGGATCACAATTGTGTTTTATGTTCTACCAAACAACAAAAATTACCTAAAAAAATTATATGACAAAACAATTCTTATGAAAAACCACAAATGTTACTTATTTTAATGTTAATCAAGTTTCAGCAATTTTTTTTAATTTATACAAAGCTTAACTTCTTTATTATTTTTAGTCAGTTTGATTAATTAATGTTGAAATGACTAGAAAAGTTCATTTATTCAACAACAACAACAACAACAACGACAAAATAGGCAGCATTTTAAAATAATTATTTACAGTGCATTAAATGGTCTGAGCGAGAATAACCTAACAGCAAACATTCATTTTTGGGTGAACTATCTCATTAATAAATATTGAAAACATGCTCTCCGCCAACAGAATTTACCAACACTAAACTTATGTAATCTCAGTGTGCAAACACTTTTATATCTTAAAAAAAAAAATCAAGTACACTTTGTATTCTCTATAAACTCTAATACCGTCTGTGATGTATAGAGTTTTGTATAGAGTGTCCTTATACTGAAGAGAGTGTGTTTACTATACAAGTATATGTTTAGATCTTTGATGTCAGTTCAAAATACATGTTCACGATAATCAAGGTTGGATAATTGAGCTAATTGAAAGTATTGGATAAAAAAAAAAAAAAAAGGACTTTTTTTTTTTTACATGTGGGGGTGTGAGGGTGTCAAAGAGCCATAGCCTTTTTTTTAAAGGTCTGTATAGACTAAACATGCAAACTGAAGGGAGGGATTATGACTGTGATGTTTGACGAAATTTTTGCGTGTGTGTGTGTCTGTCAAAGTGTGAAAGTGGTATTATTTATTAAGGGGTTTTGGGATGTCAGTTTTCATCTATTTTAATACTCTGTGTTCATTTCTACTCTACGCTGATGACTGCTGATGATGTATCAGTGCAAAATTATTGTAATTGCCAAACTGGGATGAAATTGCCTTTCTTTGTATGTTTTTACACTGCAGTACTTGTGCTGTTAAAAAACACATCAACAAAGTCACACAATGTGTGTATTGTATTCGACATCGCAAAGACATTGAAATCTCTGAAGCTCTTCATGTATATACACCAATATCAAAAAGCCCAGAAAGTGGCTCGTTTCTGAAAATGAATCGATACCTGCTGTACCTCAGAATCGTTTCAACGCATTACATTTGTTCATCACCAGGTGGCGCCACCATTCACACGTGGACATTGCAAGCTATACGTCATTTGTTGTCAATATAAAACAATAAGAGGGTGACCATGTGTTTCTCTGCAATAAACGTCTAATGTCATAACATATATGCCGTAATATATTTAGCGTGGCTTTTTACAGGAAGCAAAGAGGCATGTGATGATGTTCTTAAGTACACAATCAATACAAATGGACTGATCTTATTTATTTCTGGGAAGGGCATAGAAGCATTGAATGTAAACATCAAGTCAGGGTGAAACAATGTTTGAGGCTAAGCGATATATATGATGCCTGGCTGTCAGTGTTAATTTAAAAGCATCTTTAATTAATTAATTAATATTTTTTTGTATATTTAATATGGAAAATATCCTTGAGATTGTTATACAAAAACAACCAGTGCCGCATGCATAGGGCATATAGCATGAAGCTAATTTGCAGCCCTCGTCCCTGGTTAGGCTTTACATAAAATTATTTATAATAATTAATAAATAATTAACAATGTTTTTTTTTTTTTTTTAACAAATAAAAACAGTACAACAAGCATCTACAGTATCTACAGAGCCACAATTATAAAATGTAAGTCAATCCGCATACTAAAAAGAAATGTAAACCTGACCAACCTGAAAGAATAATACCTAACGTTCACATTGCTGTTAAGATTTCAACCATTCTTTCAGAAATATCTGGGAGTTCTGATTGTAACTTTAAATCAACGGGCAAGGCATTCCATATATGTGAACCTTTCACTGAAAAGGAAGACTGATCTATAGTGGTACTGCCCCTCTAGTCTTTGTCCCGTCACTGCTGTATTTATGTATCAATTTACAGACTACCTTAGGGGCAAGACCATGTATACACTTAAACATGTTTTTTTTTAATTGAAAACTTAAAAAAAAAAAAAAGCATAAAATTTTAAGTTATATAATTTTTATGATTCAAACTTTTTTATTGATTTTTCTTATTTCAAACAATGCAGATGAATATTAAATACAGAGCATTAACAATAAAGCACAACAATACAAAATAAATAATACAATAAATAAATAACATCATATAAATTGAGTAAATAAACCAAACCAAAACACATACAAGAAAGAAAGGGGGTGGGGGGTTGCTAATATCATGGCCTTAATTATTATTTTGTCGCATTGCTGTCACGTTTGGCATGTCTCGGCATGGCGAAGACAAAAGAGGTAGGATCCAAGTGCAGCTTAATAATAATTTGCTAAAGAAAGTATTCTTGCAGATAATTCTTGCACCACCACCCCTCAAACAATGTGTGATTGTTGGCAAGGAGAATATAAGACAGACTAGGTCATCGGTTAGAGGTGATTGTTCAGTTAAGCTTAGGAGAACTGCTTTTGGACAATCAGTTTTTTCAGTTAAAGCACCAGAAAGATGGAAAAAAATACCAGTGCATATCAGAGAGAGTACCACTTTTAATCATTTTAAAATTGTTCTTAAAATTTGGCCTAAACAAAATCAGATATGTAGCCACTAATTTGATTTTATTTTATTGACAATGATGTATTGTATGTATTGTACTGTAAGTGTATATTGTATTATTTTTTTACTGTTAAATTTGTTACAAATTCCTGCCCAGGGACTGCAGATGTAAATTAGCTAACTCTGGCACAACATGTAATGTTGTACATTGTCCCTGTATAAATAAATAAAATAAATAAATAAATAATAATAATCATAGACGAAAATGGGGGGGGGGGGGGGGGGGGGGGGCGCTCGGGGAATCACACAGGGCAATCCAAAATCATAGTCAACGCAGTCATAAGGTCATAAACAACGCTTCGATCCAAAAGTATAACCAAAACAAACAACAAACTTAGACTAAGGCAAAAACACAGTGACAGGAATTTACATGACGGGAAACAACAAAGGCTGCAGACTGATGTGTGTAGAGTGTATATATATAGACCGGATAATCAATAATATCGAGAGTCAGCTGTGCATGTTTGAGCAGTGGAGAATAATGACTGGTGTGTGTAACGGCATGCAGGGATTTGTAGTTCATGGATGGGTTTGTAGTTCACCACCGATCTTCCAAGAAGTGATCGCTGGTGATTATGACAGTTACATGTTTGCTAGCATTGTCGATCAGAGAAATGTAGAAATTTTCCCCATTTATCAAAATAAATTTCAATCCTTCCATGTAAACGGGAGGGTTTTTCAAAAGCTGCAACTCGTCCTAAGTCTGAGATCCACTCAAAGATCTGAGGTCTACTGGAAGATTTCCAGTTTTTAACAATAACAAGTAATATTTTTTTCAAAATTAGGCTATGATGCCATTTTATCGGTTTCTGATCCATTACTTTTAAAGTTTGTTTGTAGAGTGTCATGCAGGCTTAACAACTGACTGAGAAGCTTGACCCCAGATTATTGCATAATAAGACATACGTGGTAAAATCATAGCATGCACAAATATTTGCGATATATATGGTCTTATCAAACGAAAGCAGAAACGCCTTTTGGACAAAAAGTCAATAACTGTTTAAAGAAACATGATTTTATTTAATTGTGAAATGCTAGCTTAGTCATGCTAATTCAAACACAGCTCATCATATATAAGTACACCCCTCACAAATCTGTCTTTTAAATTCATATTTTTAATTAGATTAGATTAGATTAGATTTAATTTAATTAGATTAATTAGTACTGTAGCCAAATCTGGAGCTTAGCTAACAAAGTAACTTACGATAACGGTCTAAAAACTAGTACTCCCAAATGTATATGTTATATTAAAATATAAATACAAATTTGAAAAAAAGAGGAAAAATCAAGAGAAGCAAACATAATTGAAAAATGTAGTTGAAATTTTGTAGGTTGTATTTTTTTGCGATATTTTGCTTGAATTTAATTATATTATCTTTCAATTTCTAAATATGTTTGGTGATTAAAATATTAATTTAATAAATATATCTGTTTAATATGTTTTGTTTAAATGCACCAAAATGCATTGCCTATATTCAGAAATGAATCAAAATATTCATTTTTCAAAAGGGTGTGTACTTAATTATGCTGAGCACTGTAGATATTTTCCTTACACTGAAAGTACATTGTGCTCAGGGGGGATTATGAGTTTTGAATTGAACACTATGAGATATACATACTCTGTGTGTGTGTGCTGACACTTTAAAAGTGCAATACATTTTTTAAATTATATAGGAAAAGTTTAATTAATATTCATGGCTCTTTACTACTTTGAGGTCTAATGAAGCGAGACCATCAGCTAATGTATAAAACTGTACAATATTTAAAACACAATTTCCTTTAATCTGCAGCCTGTTACAAAACGATTATACTTCATAAGCATTAAAAATATTATCAGGAGCCATGGGTATTAAATAATGTTTATTGACTCTCGAGTGCTGACTTGCACCATCATGCTAACGTTATTCTTTAATACGCTAAAAGTAAATTGTGCTATGGAATTTTAAGCTATTTCCCAGTGATGGGCTGCGGCTAAAAGGGCATCCGCTGCTTAAAACATATGCTGCAAAAGTTGGCGGTTCATTCTGCTGTGGTGACCCCAAATTAATAAAGGGATTAAGCAGAAAAGAAAATAAATGAATGAATGAATTTCAAGCTGCTAAAAACAACAACAACAACAACAGCAGCAACAACAACAACACCAGCAAAACACACCATAAAAGTACCAACACAAATTAAGTTAACTTAATCATTTTAACAAATGTAAGTGGATTGAACAAAAAACATTTAAGTATTCAAAACAACCCTTAATTAAGAATTGTGTTGTTTTAACTCATTTTAAATTAGTTTGACAACGCAAGTCCTTTTTTGAGTGCAAGTATACTGTATGAATGTTGTAATTTAATGGAATAATGCACTCAAAAATGAAAGTTTACTCGCTTTTCACTCTCAAGTGTTTCCAAATTTTTATGAATTTATTCCGTTGAACAAAAAAGACGATATCTTGAAGAAAGTTTAAAATTTGTAACCCTTGCCTTTCATAGAATAGGAAAAAACAAACACTATAGAAATCAATGTTTACAGGTTTTCAGCATTCTTCTAAATATATCCTTTAGTGTTCGACAGATGAAACGTTAACAGACGAAAAGAAATCCTAAAGGTTTAAAACCAGGGAGAATTTTTTGGCAAACTATCCTTGTAAATTTTGTTGTGAAAGGTAAACGGACAACCCTTGTTATTCCAGACCTGTGAATTCTATCTTTACAAAATCTCATTCAAGTTCTCAAAATGGATAGTTGTCTATGAACGACGAATGAAGACAAAGTATAGAATCTAAATGGCTCACCATTTCAACGCTGAAGAAAGTGTAAGGATCTGCTTCACACACACAAATAATTCAATTCGGAAAGGTGAATTAGAATCAATGACATACAGTCATGCAATGTTTTTTTCTTGACACTGTCATTTAATAATCCTTGACATGTTGATAATGCTCATCGTACGTCCTCTGTCTCACTGATCTCTAAGCAGCGCTGCATGACACAGTGATGATGTAATGTCTGGTGCAGGCTTGGTGAGGGCAGCATCCAGTACAGATTAAAGGAGACTTCTAATCATGATAAGACGCTTCTTAAACCTCTGCCCATCTGTGCCTTTCTGACAGTATGAGATGACAACATCTGTGACCAATTTGCAATGAAAACGACACTTCTGACCCTTATTGTTCAGTCCCTTATTGTTCAGTCCCTTATTGTTCAGCCCTTATTGTTCAATCCAATCATATTTTTTTTTTATATTAAACAGGTTTACTTCCAAACCAGAAGCATAAATAATATGAAGGTTTGTGTCTTTCATACTAATCTTTCTATCAGAAGGTTCATCTGGGACTGGAAATACAGTTAGTATTGGGTAAACTCATTTGTTTGTGAACTAATGTCCATATATGAACTCTCGTCTCTACATGGACTCTGGTCTCTTATAGTATCTTGTTTTTGTGTATAAAGCTACACAGTAAAAAAAAAATGCTGGGTTCCACATAATTTCCTCATGTTGTTTATACAACATTATACGCCTTGTATCAGCCTTTTTAATGTAATAAATTGGCATTTTTGGAGCTTTGGTGTTGCCGCCTTTTTTATTATATATTTTACACAGTGGAAGTCCTTCCAGCTGCAACCCAGCACTGGGAAACATCCATACACATGCTCATACACTGCAACCAATTTAGTTTATTCAATTCACCTATAGCAAATGTCTTTGGAAAGTGGTGAAACCGGAGCACATGGAGGAAACTCACACGAACATGGGGAGAACATGCAAACTCCACACAGAAATGCCAACTGGCCCAGCTAGGACTCAAACTAATGACCTTTTTATTGTGAGGCCACTGAGCTGCCATGTCGCCCTATTGGTATTGTATTGTGCGAAATTAATGCAATATAAACAATGTCTAAACAATGCGCACTATTGCTATCTTATGCAATGAAAGCAATGCATTTATTATGATGTTTATAATTAAAAAAAAAAATTGCTTTAATATATTAGAAAGGATGACAAAATGTACAATTATTGAACGCTAACCATCTCTAACATGTAAAGATGGCAGATTCAGTGACACATCAAATATTAATATACAATGACTCCCTCCCTTGACGCATGAATCACATGCACTGACTTTGTGTCTGGCTGTCTGATCCTGCTGCTGGCTTGCATGATTCCACCCCCCTAAAAAAAGCAGCAAGGGAGTGTATAGTGCCACCCTCCACTCCTTACACTTGTATAACACGCCAGCCAAAAGATGGTGCCTGTGCCGTTGCTATGGGAACACGTTGCCAAGGAAACCAGCTCAGCTAAAAATGCCCTGCATTACTAAATACACCCTCTTACAGATGTGTGCATGCTTTATATTTCACACACACACACACACACAAAAAGATGCTCAGGACTATGTCATTGAGTTGGAAATCTTGCAGGGCCTGATGAGAACTGGGGAAAAATAGCTGAGAATTTAAAATTAAAGTCTAGAGATGTTAGAAGACGTCTTATACAGTTTAGAATTTTACATGGATTTTAATGAACTCCTAAGAGACTGTTCAGGGGTGCGTTTTCCAAACAACGACGTAACTCGCGGCTGAACTATCATAGTACGATGCATCGGTTGGGAAAAGAATGATGTAGTGACGAGTGTTTCCCAAAATCCGTAATTTCTCTATTGCAGATCCTTCATTTGAACCATGTTAGTTATAGCATAAAACGTCCACAATGATGCTCTAAACGGGGTGGAGTAACAACTTCTTTAGAGAAGAACTCCATCATTTTTTTGTGCAAATTATATTGTTTTACAGGCACACGCATTTAAAATAAAATCCAATATTAGTTTTGGTAAAAACATGCACTTGCTTTCCATATTAACTGAAATATATGTAAATGGCACATTTAGGGCCTGTGTTTGCTTTACAAATATTATTGAGAATATTCCATAGTCTATTATAAAACATAAAATCACTTACAAAAGCTAACACATATTCTAATCTCATATATAAATCAAATACATAAATAAAGAGGCTATTTATTAAGAAATGAAATTTATATTTATTATCTATTAGGAAATGAAAAGAAATCCTACTTTAATAATAACATTAATAATATTAATGATCATGACGACGATGATGATGATTATTATTATTATTATAAAGTAGGACATTGTTTTTTTTTTTTTTTTTTTTTTTTTTGAAAGGTTTATTTTACAATTTGACACATGCAAACCACTGCAGAAATGTTTTAACCAACAGGCCCATGTCATATACAGTACAGATACTTAATAAATAACCTACTATAAATTAAAAGCATTAACGTATGCCATGTTTTTTGTTTTCCCAAGCTTTGGAGATGTCATTAGGCTGTGTTCAAAGTCACATCAATGTTTTCAAAGTGCCCTGCGAAGGGAGCACAATTGTAAACATGAAGTTCGCTAAAATTGAATTGTAAAAATAGTTTGAAAGCAAATTACACCTAAGAGAGATGACTTTAATGCCTTTATTTATTTTTAATCATTCCAAGTTTAAATGTCAGAATGTTCTAAATGAATAGGGCAGAGGGGGGATAAGTGGGAATAGAACACAGTCAGGAACTGTTTCTAACTACAGCTCTAGAGGTGTAGTTGCAAGTGCACAAGTTTGTGATGCAGTTTGTGAATGTTCATTGGAACAATGTATTTGGGAAACGGCAAATCAACAAACTATGTCTGTAACGACACAACTTGCGACCTTAGTTGGCTAATGATGGTTTTGGGAAACGCACCCCAGAACAGGTTTCAAAAACAATCCAGAATGCTGGCGATACCAAGAAGAAGCAGGTGACCTATTTCATGTATTTTGGCAATGCCCAGAATTCCAACATTTTTGGAGAGAGGTGCTTGAATAACTTGTAAAGATATTGCAGACCCAGTATGACTTTTGCCCAAGCTTATATATACTTGGTGACCCATGTCCCTTAAGCCACATGAATAAAGCTGAATAACAGTGGATACAGAGCTGTATCATGCTAAGCAGACGGGTGATTGTTAAAAACTGGAAATCTTCCAGTAGACCTCCGATCTTCAAGTGGATCTCAGAGTTAGGATGAGTTGCAGCTTAGGAAAAACTCTCCTATAGTTTACATGGAAGAATTGAAATTTACTTTGATAAATATTTTGAGAAATTTCTGCAAACCACAAAGATAGCAAACATGTAACGAGACAAAATATTAATTAAGGTTATGATATTAGCAACTCTTTTTTCTTTATTAATTTTTTTCCTTGTGTGTGTTCTGGTTTGGTTTACCTACGCAATCATATGAATTGCGTAAGTAAACCAAACCAGAACACTCACAAGGAAAAAAAAAAAGCTTTTTAAAAAAAATTATATAAAAAAAGAAAAAGAAAAAGAAAAATCAATAAAAAGTTCAAATCGTAAAAAAAAGAAATCTTGCAGGGCCAAACGAAACAAGCCGCCTGCCCACATCACGTGATTTTTTTATCATGGTATAAAAAATAAAAACACAACATGGATTGACAATAACTAGCAACATCCTCAGCATCTGGCCTCATAGAGCGCCGACAAGGAGCAAGCTTCATCACTTAATTACTACATGTCGTATTAAAGCACAGCTATTAGTGAAACCCCAGGCAGTCTGCATCATCCATGGCACCCTCAGATCTTCAGTCTCAAGCTTAACCGAGGCCTGACCTTTTCTCGGCTTCTGAGCCTGATAGTATTTCGCAGGCTGAGGCAGAGGAATTTGTCGTGTTGTTGGAAATGATGATGTGTTGATTCTCACCAATGAAAAATAATGGGCGGCTCAGGGATGCGGGGCGGCGGTTCCCACTCAGACGCGTGGCACATGCCGCTTAACGTGCCAGTCAGACTGCCCGAGGTGGAGAAAGAGAGAGAGAGAGCAAATAGGAGGAGGGGAAGTAACATTGAGAGCAGTGGATAGAGAGATAGAGGTGCACTGATGGAAAAGGACATGCAGACTAGCTTCAAGTAAGAGCTCTTGGAGGAAACTATGGTGAATATCCTACATGTGATTTATTGCGTGAGACACTGTGATTTAGGATGGAAGGTTGAAAAATTGTGTTGAATTAAAGGCGGCTGGTTTTGGATTTGGATTTAAGAGCAGAAATGCTTACAAAAATCTGTGTTCATTTTGTCAATGGAAATACGACTGAAAAATGGTTGGTGCTTGACAAGTAGAAAGTTGACAGGTCCTCTGCTCTGGTAACGTGACTGAAAACTGTGAATGTGCTTGCTCTGATCCACTCATCTAATGAATGAATGAACAGTATTACTGTTACAGGTTTTTTATGGTTTTTAAACTAACCTCAGTTACAAATTTCTGTTTGTGTTCATTGACCAAATTAAAACCTTTCAAAATAATAATAATAATAATAATAATAATAATAATAATAATAATAATAATAATAATAATAATAATAATAATAATAATAATAACAGCAATAATTTATAATAATAATAATTTCCAAATCTTTTATTTTGTATTATTATTTGATTTACTGAATTCAGCATAATTTATTGTACACCCCTTACAGAAAAAGATGTGAAACACATTTGGGAAAAGATCCAAAGAAAATCGACACACTGCCGCTTTAGCTCTCAAAAAGTATTTAATGTCACAACGTTTCGACCAACATAGTCTTCATCAGGTAATGCATTACAAATGGGAGCACTCAAGAAATAGTGAAACAGCTCTACACAGCACCTGCAGTCAATCATCACAATCAGGCAACAAGCCAACAAACAGGAGCATTTAAGGAGCTGTTTCACTATTTCTTGAGTACTCCCATTTGTAATGCCTTACCTGATGAAGACCATGTTGGTCGAAACATTGTGACTTTAAAGACTTTTTGAGAGCTAAAGTGGCAGTGTGCCGATTTTCTTTGGATCGTTTTTTACAAATGTTTGTTTTTGATCGAGCACCTGTCTTTGAGATTTTCTGATGTGTGCACACTTCTATTTTTTGCTTGAAACACATTTGGGACACATGTGAATTTGGAACATTCCTTTGAAACCTATAGCCGCGACCAAAATCAATACTAGTAGGTACTACATTTGGATTACTTTTACCTTCATGACTGTTAGAATGTAACTGTTCTTTATATTAGTGGTCCTCAACCAATCAATCAATTGTTATAGGGCCACACAAGAAATTATTAAATATTTCCGTTTTCTTTATTACCTGAGCCTGAACGATCTTTTATTTTGACAAATGACCGTATTCTCTTGCTTACATCTCAGTCCCTTGAGCACCCAAATTAAACCCACAAGCAGCAAAATGAGCAAGAAACAGACGTCTGTGGAAAGTTTCTTTGCTAAGGGGAAAAGGCCCAGTGAAGGACCCACGAACTGCCAAGGAATGGATCTGCAGCCCATTTGTCTACAAATCAGGTGAATTCAGCATGTCTGTGCAAGAAGATAAACTGCTGGAGATTGCAAATGACGGTGGCCTGTAAGGAGCCGTTCGCATATCACGTCTTTTCTAGAGTTTGCACAAGTTTGTTATTTCCAATGGAGGTGCATGGCACCTTCCAGACACACACAGTTAAATGAATGCCTAGAGCGCACAGCGAGTCACGTGACAAGAACTGACCGATCAGCTTCAGTTTTAATGGAATATACACATTTCGGTAGACTAATTATCTTAGACAAACACAGAACATCCAAACACTGCAATGTTTTGTCAGCTTGTCATCCTCTAAAAAAACGATTGATGGTCGCCTAGCAACCTACAAACAACTTTTCCCTGTGTTGACGTGGGTTTCCTCCGTGTGCTCCGGTTTCCCCCACAAGTCCAAAGACATGCGCTATAGGTGACTTGGGTAAGCTAAAATTGTCTGTAGTGTATGTGTGTAAATGAGTGTGTATGGATGTTTATGATTTATGGATTGCAGCTGGAAGGGCATTCGCTGCGTAAAAAAACATATGCTGGATAAGTTGGCGGTTCATTCCGCTGTGGCGACCCCTGATTAATAAAGGGACTAAGCTGAAAAGAAAATGAATGAATGAATATAAGTTGGTGTGCTCCAAAACAGTAACAAAATTAGCATTTAGATGACATTGAACTGATATAAACATGTAAAGCTTGTAGTTTGTCACTTCCGCCCAACTAGATTAACGGTTTTATTCACGTCACCTCACACTACAGTTTCTCATCACATTATTACCAATCAAATGTTCTCTAGTATCCAACATGCCCCACCCTCTTTAAGACGCTTCTCATTTGCTTTTCATTTGATGCATTTGAGCTCAACCACTCTCACTGGCAGAGCTGTGATAAAACAAAACACTATTGGCTGTTTTTTAAAAGGGGAGGAGCTACTCTATGTCTCACCCTCTCATCATGTTTTGGTTGAGATTACATCAAACATTGAATGAAAATGCATATATAACAACCTTTATGGGACCTTTAATTCTCTCCCATGGCCTTATGGGAAAGTAAAGTGTGCACTGGATGCACACTTCAGAATCTCTACAGGAGTGGTAGGTCACCTGGGTACTTCTGGCACACAGTTTTTTTGAATACTATGAATTCTGACACACTACTCGTTTCACTTACTGGTTTTCACATAATATATAGTAGAGTATTGAGTGATTTTGGACACACAACATGTGATTACATTTTCACCCATGTCTACATTAGTTCACAATTAATTAAGCCACACTTTTAATGTGAAACTGTTAAAAAAATGCTGAATTTCACAGTAATATGTTCAGAATTTTATGATTACAGTAAACTACTGTAAAAAGGGCTCAATTTCTACGAGCTTGACTTGAAGACTAACATAGAAATAATTTTTTCTGTAATGTTTACTACAGTACACCACAGAATCATTTCTTTTTAAGTGTACACCTGTAACTCACCAGCTGAGAAGCAGTCATTTAAATACTATCAAACATCAAAGCAAGTGAGTGGATAATTGGAAAATGATCACTCAACACAACAAGTGTCGGGCATTTGATGCTTTGACTCACAAAGTCAGCTTCAGGTGGCCCAGCTTAGGAAAACGACAATTGTATGTCAACATTCGTTCATTTTCTTTTTGGTGTATTCCCTTTATTAATCTGGGGTCGCCACAGCGGAATGAACCACCAACTTACCCAGATTATGTTTTACGCAGCGGATGCCCTTCCAACTGCAACCCATCACTGGGAAACATCCATACACACTCATTCACATACATACATTACTGACAATTTAGCTCCCCAATTCATCTATAACACATGTTTTTACATTACAGTACAAGACGCACTCTTTTCCTCTCCATATGCAGCAAGCACTGCACATGCTTGGGAAAATATTGTGCAATTCTGAGTGTGCTTGATAAACCACTTGAGAGACACCAACACTTTCCTCTATGTGCGTGTGTATGTATTTGTATGTGTTTGTGTGTGTACTGTAAAATATGTGGGTATGTATGTGTATATAAATCAAACAAACAGCTAAACTAAGTTAGACTTGTCTTGGCCTCTATATGCTCTCAGGTGATTTGAGGTGCTTTTTTTAAAATCCCCATTTGCTTCTCTTATCCTCAAGTCGCATAGGGGCATGGTGGCTCAGTGGGTAGCACTGTCGCCTCACGGCAAGAGGGTCGCTGGTTTGAGTCCCAGTTGGACCAGCTGGCATTTCTCTGTGGAGTTTGTATGTTCTCCCAGTGTTTGCGTGGGTTTCCTCTGGGTGCTTCGGTTTCTCCCACAGTCCAAAGACATGTGGTATAGGTGAACTAAATTGGCTGTAGTGTATGAGTGTGCATGAGTGTGTACGAGTGTTCTCAGTACCCAATTCACCTATAGCGCATGTCTTTGGACTGTTGGGGGAAACCAGAGCACCCAGAGGAAACCCACACGAACCCGGGAAGAACATGCAAACTCCAAACAGAAACGCCAACTGACCTAGCCAAGGCTCAAACCAGCGAACCACTGTGCCATCACACCGCCCAAATTTAGAGACTTAACTAGGTTAATTAGGCAAGTTAGTGTAATTAAGAAAATCATTGTATAATGATGATTTGTTCTGCAGACACTTAAAAAAATATTGCTTAAGGGCGCTAATAATATTCACCTTTTTTTTAATTAAAAACTATGGATGTACCCGATCAGGTTTTTTGTCCCTCGAGTCCGGGTCCGAGTCATTTGATTTTGAGTATCAAGTAATAATCAAGTAATAAATAATATAAATTCTTCATTTTTGGACTTTAGTGCAACAGTAAAAATAAAAAAACTAATATAAACTAACTTATATAAACTAAAATACCCGGCTGGCAATCCCAAGTTTACACATCTCACAGTTTGCTATGGCAATGTTGTCGTCATCAACTTTATATTACCTCCAGACCGCAGACATACTCACACTTTCCACTTAAAGATAGTATATATACAGTTGAAGTCAGATTTATTAGCCCCCCTGTGAATTTTTTTTCTTTTTTAAATATTTCCAAATGATGTCTAACAGAGCAAGGACATTTTCACAGTATGTCTGATAATATTTTGTCTTCTGGAGAAAGTCTTGTTTGTTTTGTTTTGGCTAGAATAAAAGCAGTTTTAAATTTTTTAAGAACCATTTTAAGGTCAAAATTATTAGCCCCTTTAATTTATTTTCTTTTTTTCGGCTGTCTACAGAACAAACTATTGTTATACAATTACTTGCCTAATTACCCTATCCTGCCTAGTTAACCTGATTAACCTAGTTAATCCTTTAAATGTCACTTTAAGCTGTATAGAAGTATCTTGAAAAATATCTAGTCAAATAATTTTTACTGTCATCATGACAAAGACAAAATAAATCAGTTATTAAAACTATTATGTTTAGAAATGTGTTTAAATAATCTTCTCTCTGTTAAACAGAAATTTTGGGGAAAAATAAACAGTGGGATTAATAATTCAGGGGGCTAATAATTCTGACTTCAACTGTATATATATATATATATATATATATATATATATATATATATATATATATATATATATATATATATATATATATATATATATATATATATATATATATATATATACACATACATATATATATACACATACATATATATATATATAGAATATATATTGGAATATATTTCTATATATATAAAAATATACATTCGAGCCCTGATTGGGTGGTAACGTCCGATTACGATCGAATCTGAAACCGCATGATCGGGCCAGATTTCCGATCACGTGATCGGATCTGGATATCTCTATTAAAAACTGCTTTTATTCTAGCCTAAATAAATATTATTGGAAATACTGTGAAAAATTCCCTGCTTTGTTAAACATCATTTGGGAAATATTTAAAAAAGAAAAAAACAACAGGAGGGCTAACAATTCTGACTTCAACTTCATGTTTGATCAAAACTAGACAGCGATTGGGCTTTTGGTATATTTCAGAAAAGGTAGGACCAAGATCACTTGCTGCCATCGTATTGCCTTAACTATTGCACTGTAAGTAATTGTTCCCTGATTATTTTACAACACATTTGGTGTCATTCACAGCATAGGGATAAAAGACCATGAGACAGATTTAACCGAATTTACCCCCTCCCTTGTGACCGACTAGGCGGGTATTCAGCTCACCCGCTTTCTGACCGTTATAATCGGATCTTTTGTTAAAATGTTGGCGGACCGTTCTGGGCCTGTGAAAACTAGGCAGCTGATATCTGCCTCTCCATTGTGCTATTTGAACGAGGCGGCTAGCAGCATTACAACTTCATACTGGAGCAACCGTCAGCCTTTCTGTTCTCCCTCCTTGGAGACGCTGGTATTTTTCCACTTGGGCACCACTGGGAGACACACAAAAGGAAAAGTACCAAGGCCAACAGTAGAGTTTAGACTGTGGAAAGACTACAGTCTCATTGTTGGGTGTAACGTCACTTTAATCTGATCCTGGAACAACATGCTTTATGGTAAACAATACTTTATAATGGTCACCAGAGCAAGGGATAATGTCTGAAAGTTTTAGTCAAACATTATTTCAAATATTATAAGGAGTGCATGCACTTATGGTTGCCAGTTTTGGACACAATTCTGACTTTTCACAAATCAGAGAACTACCACAGTCCCTTTAAAGCAAATCATTTCACTCAGCGGCCAACTTTAAAACGCCTCAAGGGCAGTATGCTTGGGCATTCTGTTTGAATGGGGAAACATCAAATTTTCCAAAATTGTTTGCCAAGCTTATGATTAAATTTCATATTAGAAAATCATATTAAATCAATTAATTTCTAAACGTTTGAGTGACACAAAATCTGCAGAAACTCACATCTCGTCCCACCCCCTTCCTCGGACAATCATCACTATAGCGATCGCTGATTGGCTCCTGTACTAGAAGGCGGGGCTTCATTCGCCATATTGACCGTTACACTTTTCCACATTCATAACTATACGACATTCTATAGTCTTTGTTTATACTAAATACTACAGAGTTTTTGAACTATACTTTAACAAAGTCCCTTTAATGGCAAGTCATTTAACTCGGCGGCCATCTTTGAAACACCTCTTAGACAATATGCTCGGGCATTCTGTCTGAATGGAAAACATTAAATTCTCCAAAGATTTCAAATCTAGAATCACCAATAAAATTAAACATCAACAGTCTCTTAAATTTTGTTTCAAAATGTTCGAAACACAGAAAAAGATGATTTCTTTTCTCATGCTGCTGAAGCTGCACACGCGCATGGCCACATGAAGGGAACTATTTCACGACACCAATCTACTTTACGACTGCATCTGAAGGATGCGATCAGATCAGGCGTCATCCAGTCAAACAAAGGAAGTTTTGGGTTGTTCTTCTTTCTTTCTTTCTTTCTTTCTTTCTTTCTTTCTATCAGCTGGTAGTGTTGGTAAATTGTTTTTGCATGAACTAATAAAATGATTAAAATATACTATAGTCTGGTTGTGTAGTTTTCTTCTGCAGATCACAAATCAAACTTGCAATTAAAAGATTAAGTAAATGCAAGGACTTACATATTAAATAAGCAAATAAATGATAATTAGGCTATTCTTGAAATGGAAATTATTTTATACTGGTGCAAACAAGCAAAAATTACTTATTAAATATGCCCCATATAATGTAACCTTAGAATTATAAGGTTCTATCTGACATTTTGGTCAAAATTTAGTTATTGACATATTCTTATTAAATAACTTATTTACATTATGGGATGTTTTTTTTTATGTTGTTTACATTTTTAGATTTTTATAAAAAAAAATGTTACACATAATGTTTGCTATATGGAACGCAAAAACTCAATATCTCAAAATCATTCAGAACACAAATAGAACCTTATAATTCCAAGGTGACGAGTTGTGTATTCTATAGTCTTTGACTATAATAAAGTACTTGAATTAACTGGTTGGGGTAAGTCTACAGTTGCCATGGTAACACAACAACTAGAAATAGAGACAATTTACAAAATACACTACTGTAGTTTTCTACAACTAACAGTACGTTATACAATACACCACTGCTTACTGTACTAAAGTGTACACAACTAAAGTATCCTACATTATTTCATTCATTCATTAACGAAACGTTGTAAGTACTATACTTTTTAGATTAGATTAGATTAGATTAGATTAGATTCAACTTTATTGTCATTACACATGTACAAGTACAAGGCAACGAAATGCAGTTTAGGTCTAACCAGCAGTGCAATAGCAGCAAGTGCAGGATATAGGTATAAGTTATAAAGTGCAGTTATAGAAAAACTATGGTAATATTTACAGATGGATGTACTATCAACATTATATACAGGTTGTATTAGCTATGAACAGATTTACAATAAATGAATATATGTACAGGATACTATTAATAGCAGAAGTGTGCAGATAGATAACATAATTACAAATGTCCATGTGCAGTGGGTATGTCCAGTTCAGATAAATGAATCAGTGCAATGAATATGTGCAAACTTTAAATGTGCAAATGTTAAATAGTGCAGTGATTGTGAGGAGTATAAGTTAGAGGAGTGTGGGGGGTGTATTGGAGGGGCAAAAGAGTCAGTGAGGGGCAGAGTTCAAAAGGAAGACAGCTCTGGGGAAAAAGCTGTTCCTCAGTCTGCTGGTTTTTGTCCGGGGGAGCCTGAAGCGCCTGCCGGAAGGCAGGAGAGAAAACAGTCTGTGAGCAGGGTGAGAAGTGTCCTTAAGAATACTGCGTGCTCGGCGCAGACAGTGTTTCTTCTGGATGTCCTCTATGGCTGGCAGTGTAGTCCCTGTGATGCGTTGGGCAGTTTTCACCACCCGCTGCAGTGCCTTACGCTCAGCAACAGAGCAGCTTCCATACCAGACTGTGACGCAGTTGGTCAGGATGCTTTCTATTGTGCAGCGGTAGAAGTTCACCAAGACGGCTGATGAAAGCTGGTTCTTCTTAAGTTGCCATAAGAAGAATAGGCGCTGGTGAGCCTTCTTGACCAGGCTGGAGGTGTTGGTGGTCCAGGAAAGGTCCTTAGAGATGTGGGTACCCAGGAACTTGAAGGATGAGACAGGCTCCACGGCCATCCCGTTAATGTGGATGGGATCATGCGAGCCTGTTCGTCCCTTCCTGAAGTCCACAATGAGCTCCTTGGTCTTGCTGGTGTTAAGGAGCAGATTATTGTCAGTGCACCAAGTGGCTAGATGCTGTATCTCCTCTCTGTAGGCAGTCTCATCATTATTGCTGATTAGACCAATAACTGTGGTGTCATCTGCAAATTTGATGATGGTGTTGGATCTGTTCACAGGCCTACAGTCTATGGTAAAAAGGGAGTAGAGGAAGGGGCTCAGCACGCAGCCCTGTGGTACACCAGTGTTGAGTGTGACGGTGGTGGAGCAGATGTGGCCTGATCTAACATTCTGAGGTCTGTTAGTCAGAAAGTCCATAACCCAGTTGCAGAGAGACGTGTTGATATCCAGGTCTCTGAGTTTGATCAGTAACTTAGAGGGTATGACAGTGTTGAATGCTGAGCTGAAGTCAACAAACAGCATTCGTGCATAAGTGTTTTTATTGTCCAGGTGTGTGAGGACAGAGTGCAGTGCTATGGAGACGGCATCTTCTGTGCTCCTGTTGCCACGGTAGGCAAACTGATGTGGGTCCATTGTGGATGGCAGAGAGTCTTTCAGATGTGCCAGGACCAACCGCTCGAAGCACTTCATGATGATGGGTGTGAGTGCTACAGGGCGGTAGTCATTCAGGCATGTTGGGCTGGAGTGTTTGGGCACCGGCACAATAGAGGTGGTTTTAAAGCTTGTTGGCACAGTTGCTAGGTTAAGCGACAGGTTGAAAATGTCTGTGAACACCCCAGTGAGCTGTTCTGCACATGCTTTGAGGACGCGCCCAGGAATACCGTCTGGTCCAGCAGCCTTACGCACATTGATCCGACTCAGTGCGGTGTAGACTTCTGAGGAGGTGAGTGTGATAGGTGAGTGGTCGGTTGAGGTAGTGTTCCTGGTGTAGGGTTCTGTATTGTCTCTTTCAAAGCGGGCATAAAAGTCATTTAGCTCGTTCAGGAAGGAGACATTTGTGGCTGTGGGGGTGGACTGGCTGGGTTTGTAGTTGCTGATGGCCTGGATGCCCTGCCACATGCGCCGAGGATCAGAGTTGGAAAAGTGTTCCTCTAGCTTTAGCTTGTAGCAGTGCTTGGCCTTTTTGATGCCCCTCTTCAGATTAGCCCTGGAAGTGCTGTAGGCCTGTGCATCCCCTGATCTGAAGGCAGTGTTGCGTGCCTTCAGCAGGAGGCGCACCTCCTTGTTCATCCATGGCTTTTGATTTGGGTATGTGGTGATCTGTTTCTGGGTTGTAACACTGTCTATGGTGGTGTTGATATATTCCAGAACAGAGGAAGTGTAACTGTCAATGTCTGTGTGAGAGCCACATGTGGCCTGGGAAGCAAACATACTCCAGTCTGTGTGTTCAAACCTGTCCTGGAGTGTGGAGTCCACCCCCTCTGGCCACACTTTGATGGTCCTTACTGATGGCTTCACACGGTTGACGATGGGTGCGTACTTGGGGGTGAGAAACAGACAAAGGTGGTCTGATTGACCCAAGTGGGGGAGTGGGGTCACAGCATATGCTTCAGCCATGTTTGTGTAAACTTGGTCTAAAGTTTTGTTTCCCCTTGTGTGGCAGAAAATGTTCTGATGGAATTTGGGGAGCACTGTCTTTAAGTTTGAGTGATTAAAATCCCCCGCAACAATAAAAGCAGCCTCCGGGTGAGCAGTCTGTTGTTTGCTGATGGCTGCATGAAGTTCATTCATAGCGAGCTTGGCATCAGCGTGGGGAGGGATATAAGCAGCAGTTATTATGGTGGAGGTGAACTCCCGTGGCAGATAAAACGGTCTACATTTAACCATTAGAAATTCCAGGTTAACAGAGCAATGTCTCCCAACGACGACAGAGTTTGTGCACCAAGCTTTGTTAATATAAATGCATAATCCTCCGCCTCTGGTCTTACCGGAGTCATCCGCCGTTCTGTCTGCTCGGAATGTTTGATGCTCCGTTAGCGATATAGCGTTGTCTGGTATCCCGCTGTTTAGCCATGTTTCTGTGAAAATCATGACATTACAGTTCCATAATCCTTTGCTGTGGTTGATGCGCAGTCGAATCTCATCCATTTTGTTCACCAGTGACCGTACATTGGCGAGAAAGATGCTGGGTAAAGAGAGCCGGTGTGGTGTTCGCTTTAGCTTAGCTCTTAGCTCTTACAGAATAATATACTTCAGTATGGTTCAGAACTATAGTGTTTATAGATTAATATAATATTATTTAATCTGGAAATTATTTTGTTCTTCTCTTTTCCCGAGTTTCTGTTAAAAACATGAGAGCCCAAACCAAGGGACTGGACAAGAAAAAAATCATTATTGAGGCATGCTGGTTGTTCTGCAGTGAAACAGTGTCTTCAAGAAATCTACAAGTCTACAAGAGCCTACAGGAGTCTCTTACAGTAACACAATGAGTCTAATTGTTCTGTCTATAATATTATTTTAGGTGGAGGGCAGTGGCTAAAGGTAGAGTTGGCTAAACAAAGCATGCAAATGAAGTACTGAGAGCAGCAAGGTAAACGGCATTTCCCCAGCCCTGATCTCATTGACATAATAGTGCCCATTCACATGTACAGGTATAATAGTCAAACGTCATCAGCACCTGGCCTGCTACAGTTTTTGAATGAAAATAGATTTATTAAAACCCAAATATATTACTTTTTAGTTAAATATGTTATTGTTATGTTGAAATTAGTATATATAAAATATTATTTCAACAGTTGTCATTGACTTATTTGTTTTCCATTATGAATTTATTAACTTTTTTGCTTTGAGGTTTGATTCAGTACATCACATTTCAAACCTCTTTCCTCAGAATTGTTTTGCAAATTAGACTCAACATCTTACAATTATCACAGACTTTTTTTTGCCTCCGGATTCTGAGTTTAAATGTTACAATTCAAATGTTTTTCAGTATATGTATCAATTTGGACTTTTTTATTTGAATTCTAATGTTACATCTGACGATTTCCTCCAAATTTTGAGCTTATTTTAAATGGTGCTGAAATTCACAAGTGGAATCTGGGAAGGATGTTTGAATCATACCTGCCAACATTTGTCTCTGATATTCCAGGAGACTGGGTGGGGGTGTGGAGGTGGTTTTGGGGGAAGTTGGGGGTGGCACTGTTTGTTTGTCTAAATAACACAGTTGAGGTTAGTAACTGTACTGTGGTTTTAGCAACTGTACTATGGACCGGGTTTCAAGCGAACCAAAGTTGGCAATGTGGGGGTGTTAGAGACTGTGCCAAAAAGCGGTGGGTGGGGGTTTCGGGAGAAATAACAAAATGGGAAGGTGGAGGGAGATGGGTCTGAAACACCGGAGACTCACGGGAAAAATGTGAGTGTTGGCACGTATGGTTTGAAATGGGAATTTTTGACTCTACTTGGAGTACTGACATGGTGTTTATTTATTTTTTTATTTCGTTTCGTTTCATTTCTTTTTTTATTTTACTATTCTATATTATTATTCAGAATCTAAAATAGTAATGGCGCTGTAAGAAAGACTCTTGAGGTAGACTCTTGTGAAATTTACGTACAATTCTAACATTGTTTTCTTTAAATTTTGAGTTTATATGTCACAGTTCAGTCTTTCCCTTTGAATTCTGACAATATTTTCTTACAATACATCTTTAAGAGATTTTCAGTTTTGTAGATGAAAAGGAAAAGTTTATTTTATCAGAAGCAAACTGACTTTTGTAGCTGATTTTGTACCAAAATATATAATTCAATAGGTACAAATGTAGTAACACTTTACAATAAGGTTGCATTAATTTAGCTAATGTATTTACTAACATGAACAAACAGTGAACTATACATTTATTACAGTATTTATTCATCTTGTTGAAATAAATTTGTTAATTGATATTTCATTACTACAATGTATTAACTAACGTGAACAATCACAAAATTTGGTTTTAATAATGAATTAGTAAATGTGGAACGAGGACTATTAATAAATTCTGTACAAGTATGTTCATTTTTAGTTCATGTTAATAAATACATTAACTAATGAATCCTTATTGTAAAGTGTGACTGTAAAAAAATGTGTATATGTGTTCAAAAATAATCACTGCTTCGAATGTTAAAAATAATGCACTGTTAAAATTAATCTACTCAGATCCCATGTAATTTAAGAGAGAGAGAGAGAGAGAGAGAGAGAGAGAGAGAAAGAGAGAAAATAGCACTGGGTTGTCATGCATATGCGATTACCTATTACATAAGCATCAGAATATACAATGAGTTTGTCTGTCTGCACCTTAGTTAAACATTTAACAGCAACATCTTCTGTATGTTCTGTTGGAGATTTGCCATGTGAACTCTGGTCCAGTCAGGTCACATAGGGGCAAAAGCAGAAGGACTGAGACTGGACATCCCAGCTCAAAGATGATGGAGTCATTCATCTATAATTCATCATCATCATCTTATTCCGCCTCTAATGGAGGTGGCACAGAGCACATGTTAAACTTGTATGCTGGCAATGCAATGGCAAACTAATGTGTTACACTGCATTAACTGCTTAATATCTTACTGATGGACATCAATGAGAGACCCTTGCATACTACTTTTTAATGATGATCAAATCAGATGATTTGCCTTGATAAATATTATGCGTTTGTCATTGTTTATTTAACGTAAAATACAGATTTTTAAACATAAATGATCAAAAGTGTGAAAACAAAATATGAATGAATAAAAAGTCATCACAACATGTTTTTATGTTGCTTTAGAAAGTTAAAAAGGAGCATATCTGGTGCTCTTTTAGGTCATACAATTTTTAATTAAGTCAGTTTAATATGTATATTAAGTTGAACCTTTAATTTAAAACCTTTCACTTTTAAAGTTTTGAGTTTATTACTCAAGTTGGCAGAAATAAGTTTGTTATTCTAAGAAGAAAATTAAAAATGTAAAAAAACTATTTAAAAAAAAATCACTTGTAAGATGCAAATTTAGAATTCTAAGAAAAAAAGTCAGAATTGCAAGACATGAAATGTGAATTTTAAGAAATTTTAATCTGAATTGTAGAACGAACAGTAACCTAAAAATTCTAAGTAATAAATGATAATTCTGAGAAATATGGCAGAATTGTTTTCTGTGAAAGAATTCTGAAAATAAAGGCAGATAAGTTATAAGTTATAAGCTTACAATTATAAACTCAGAATTCAGAGAATTGTTTTATTAAACCACTGTTGTAAAAAAATACTGTAAATTTTATGGTAAGACTGTAAAATTACAAGCGTGCTGTAAATGAACAGTTACAAATGTACTGTTAAAACACAACACAATAGTAGTTATTCACACATTAGTTGTAAAGGTACTGTAAATTATTAATAATTACAATTGTGCTGTAAATTGTTAGTAATTATTCCTTTACGCTTTTACAGGCCTACATTCCAATTATACAGCATTTTCTTTGTGAACCTAATTAACATATTAAAATGTACTTTAAGCTGAAGAGCATCTTGTAAAAAAATGAAATACAGTACAGTGGGGAAAATAAGTATTGAACCTGTCATGTTTTTTCCTCAGAATATTATTTCTAAAGGAGCTGTTGACATGGAGTTGAACCAGATTTTGGTAAAAACTCAAACATTACAAACATTAAAAAAACAATAAAAAATCTGAAATATTAATTATGTGTAATAACAATGAAATGACACGAATAATGCACTAAACTACTGAAATTAATTTAATACTTTATCTAAATGTTTTTTTTTATGGTAGCTTAATGGCAGCTCTCATATGGAGAATGAAGTCACAGACTTCAACAGAGTGTAAAAATCTTAATGGTAATGTGGGTCTCATATATCAAATCTGTGTCAAATGTGTATTTTATATTGGATTGAAGTCAGGTGATTGGTTGGGCCATTCTACATTTTTTTTTCTGAAAGCATTTGAAAGATTCCTTGGCTGTGTTTTGGATCTTTGTCTTGCTGAAATGTCCACCCATGGTTTTATCTTCATCATCCTAATAATGTAGATGTTGGACTGAAGCAGCTAATATTAATTTACACTGACGAAGAGCAGAGGGTTACTAAAGAACTACTGAGAGATTTCAGCTGCTGTCTGGGCTTTCACTGCCTTTCTACACCTCCCTTTCTTCATATGTTCAATACTTTTTCCCTGCGTCATTTCAGTTTATTACACAACACTTCATTTGTAAGCTACACTGTAAAAAAATTGAGGGTTCCACACAACTCATTCATGTCGTCCCAATTGATTAAGTTAACTTAACACTTTTAACAAATTTATGTGGATTGAACATAAAAAAATTAAGTTGACCCAATGAAATCTCAAGAATTGTGTTGTTTCAGCTCATTTTAATTAAGTAGTTTGAACAAGCAAAAAAACAAACAAACATTTTTTTGTGTAATCAGATTTGTTTTCTTTGCATATATGAATTTCTTTGGTTGTTACTAACATCCCAGGAGAATTTCAAGTCAACGACACCTTTAGAAATATGTTTTCTGAAATAAATATTCTTCAATACTGTAAATATTACTGCATGTGCTGTTATGATGGCAAAGACAGAAAAAAATAGTTGTTAATAATATTATTGTTTAGAAATGTGGTAAAAAAAAGGTCCCTCCGTTAAACAGCACTTGGGAAATATCTGAAAAATAATTCAAAATTTACAGAAGGGCTAATAATTTTGCCTTCAACTCTATATATTCAACTAGCATTTACTGTATATGGTGGGCAAAAACAGGCATCTCTTAAATCTGTTTTATATTGATTCCATTTTAGAATGAGTTAATACTTTCCTTTGTCATACCATAATAGTTTCTACCATACAGAGACAAAGAAGAAAAGCACTAGGAGGGGATGTGTTTGTGTGTGTGTGTGAAAGCATGTGCAACCAGTATGCTACTGTGGTTATAGAGTAAAGGAGGAGCATTGCTCTTATGGGAATAAAACCAGCCCCCACTCTGTCCAAAGAGAATTACATAACACCATAGAATTACGTTTCATGACATCACCCAAGGATCCAACTGAAAAATTGATGACTTCAGCCAAAGCAATGGAGAACAATTCTGTCTCCAAAAAAAAGCAAACACTGCATATATAGCACACCAAAAATCATGCAGTAGTTTTTTTATTTATTTAATTTTTGGAGCTGTAGCGATTCAGTGGTCCATTAGAGAGAGAGAGAGTCTTTCTGTCACACAGTGGTTCTGTAAAGTGGGTCACTGTCAGTGGAGAGAAATGAAATGCACAATATCAGTCTGTCTGCCTGCAGGCGGTGCAGTCCTCAATCCAGCCAATAAATGTTCCAGTGCATTTATCGCAAAATATTTTGGCATTAAGTCTACCAGCTTCCATTTATCTATGCACATCTGCTGCTCTATAAGGTCAGTCAAAGTGCACATCTGGCTTGTGGATAAATTGGATTTTAAATATTTGAGCAGATCAAGTGTCAGGCCTGTTATTAGGTCTATAGCCTGCTTATAATAATGGAGGCCCATAACCTAAGAAAATCAATGCAAAGGGTGTGGCGTGTTTCCTTCATGATCAATTTTGTATTGGCATTTTTATCACTGTACTAAAAGATTATATGTCAACCATAAACCCTTTGTTGTTGTGGTGTCTGTGTGTATTTTCGGCCTATTTAGAACATGATTCATGTTGATTTATTACAAAAAACTCCAGTGAAGGATCATACTGTATGCAGCCTCATAATAAATGGTTATTAATTGTTATACATTCATTCATTCATTTTCTTGTCGGCTTTGTCCTTTTATTATTCTGGGGTCGCCACAGTGGAATGAACTGCCAACTCATCCAGCATTTGTTTTATGCAGCGGATGCCCTTCCAGCTGCAACCCAACACTGGGAAACATATACACACTCATGCACACACATACACTACGGACAATTTAGCCTACCCAATTAACCTGTACCACAAGTCTTTGGACTGTGGGGGAAACCGGAGCTCCCAGGGGAAACCCACGTGAACGCAGGGAGAACATGCAAACTCCACACAGAAACGCCAACTGACCCAGCCGAGGCTCGAATCAGCGACCTTCTTTTAATTGTTATAATGAATTGTTAATTGTTATACTTTGGAATTCTCCAATAGGGTTTTTTTCATTTAATTTATACTTTAGCAATAAGTTTCATCAGACATAACCATTATTTTGATAAATAACTTTCACAAATGTTATGTGAACCATTAAAGAAGAGATTTTACTTGCATTTTAAAAGCTTCTTATGTAAATAAAGTCATGCTTTTGAACTCTATATGAAGATATATCTAAGATTATATATCTAAAAAAAAATCCTCAAATTATGTTTCCTCTATTTAAAGTTTCAAGTTATACTAATAATTTCAAATCTTGCCTAAACAATTACGTTTGTGAAGCTCATTCGACTTACTATTTTATGTTTTACAATAACAGGTGACCATTACAGTAAATGTTTTTAAAAAATGTTTTATTTAGAAGTTCAGAATAAATATAGCTCTGAAAAAATAAAAGACTAATAATTGCTGGGTGTGTATACACTCACCGGCCACTTTATTAGGTACACCTTATTAGTACCGGGTTGGACACACTTTTGCCTTCAGAACTGTTTTAATTCTTCGTGGCATAGATTCATCAAGGTACTGCAAATACTCCTTAGAGAATTTGGTCCATATTGGCATGATAGCATCACACAGTTGCTGCAGTTTTGTTGGCTGGACATCCATGATCTCCAGTTCCACCACATCCCAAAGGTGCTCGTTTTGATAGAGGTCTAGTGACTGTGGAGGCCATTTGAGTGCAGTGAACTCATTGTCATGTTCAAGAAACCAGTCTGAGATGATTCGCGCTTTATGACATGGCGTGTTATCCTGCTGGAAGTAGCCATCAAAAGACGGGTACACTGTGGTTATAGAGGGATGGACATAGTCAGCAACAATACTCAGGTAGGCTGTGTGAAGCTGCTTTGACACAATCTACATTGTATAAGCGCTATACAAATAAAGGTGAATTGAATTGAATTGAATTGAACTGTGGCGTTGACACGATGCTCAATTGGTATTAATGGGCCCAAAGTGTGCCAAGAAAACATCCCCCACACCATTACACCACTACCACCAGCCTGAATCGTTGATACAAGGCAGGATGGATTTATGCTTTCATGTTGTTGACACCAAATTCTGAGCCTACCATCCGAATGTTGCAGCAGAAATCAAGACTCATTAGACCAGGAAACGTTTTTCCAATCTTGCCTGTGCAAATTGTAGCCTCAGTTTCCTGTTCTTAGCTGTCAGGAGTGGCACCCGGTGTGGTCTTCTGCTGCTGTAGCCCATCCGCCTCAAGGTTAAACGTGTTGTGCGTTCAGAGATGCTCTTCTGCATACCTTGGTTGTAATGAGTGGTTATTTGCGTTACTGACCATTCTCTTCTGTCCTCTGGCATCAACAAGCCACAGAACTGCCGCTCACTGGATATTTTCTCTTTTTCGGACAATTCTCTGTAAATCCTAGAGATGATTGTGCATGAAAGTCTCAGTAGATCAGCAGTTTCTGAAACACTCAGACAAGCACGTCTAGCACCAACAACCAAGCCACGTTTAAAGTCACTTAAATCACCTTTCTTTCCCATTCTGATGCTCGGTTTGAACTGCACAGATCGTCTTGACAATGTCTACATGCCTTAATGCATTGAGTTGCTGCCATGTGATGGATAACATAATCAAAATGTCATATAAGATTATCATATAGAGCAATTGTTGAAAATGACAAATTATGTGAAAGATTTATATAAACATTTTGCCCAACATTTAAAGTTTAAAACCTAAAAACTTTTTTGCAAATAGAGTAATTGCTCTAAATTATTATGTATTAATTAATTCTTAAAAAATAATATTAACAGAAATTTATAAAATAAAGCACAATTGATCATTTAATTATGTACATGTACCTATAATAAAAAGTGTTCTCTTATTTTTATCTAGAGCTGCATAGTCAGCAACATGTGTTGTAAGCAACAAATGTGCAGCAAGTCTCTAATCTTAAAGGCCTTCTAATGAACATGGTCATTAAAAATATGTTAAAATAGCTTGCATGATACCCTTTGCCCTCAGTGATAGCAGCCAAAAAATGTCCCAACAGGGGGTTTCTCAGCTCTCTTTGTGTCTTTGTGTAAGACACCAGAGACTCGAGACAGGGCGAGGCATGGAAGCACCATCTGCTCCCCCTTCCCCTGGGCAGCTAAAATGTCCCCCCTCAAACAAGATGAATGGGATCCGGGGTGGGGCAGGAGGAGGCTGGCAGAGCATGATACAGATAAAAAATATTAGTGATCTTTACAGCAAAATAATCAAGGAATACAATCAACACCATCAAAAAGATAGATGATGTGATATATGAAATGATAAATGACATTTACTCACTATCTACTGATCCACAAGTGGTTTTAAACCTTTATGAGTTTCATACTTCAAAAAATACAATACTTTGAAGAAAGCTGAAAACCTGTAACCATTGACTTCCACAGTAAACAAATATTATGGAGATCAGTGGTTACAGGTGTTCAACATTTTCTAAAATATCTTATTTTGTGTTTAACTTTAAAAGAAACTTAAAGGTTTGAAACAAGTAAAATGATGACAGAATTTAAATTTTTGGCTAAACTATCCCTTTAACTATTGGATTTTCTTCACTTTAGAGCTACCGAATTAATGATTACACTGCTATATTAATGCATTTAAATAGTCAAAACAAACGACTCCAACAGCATTCAGTGACACAGGAATAAACAGCAGCCACAAGACTGTAAAATCCAGTCAGCTTGAAACCATCAGCTCTGCCATTTAGCTAAAGTTCATACAAAGATACTGAGGCACAGAGAAGAACAGAAGCAAAACACTCACTAATGCCAAGTGAACTGTTAATTACCATATTGCTTTGCACCAAAAACAATTTGTAAAGCAGGTCACTGGAGTGTCGCTGTTTTGTTCTAAGAATTTATTGACTGTATAGTCATCTCTGTATGACTTGCCGCGAGTTGACTAATACCAAGGGTGAGGTCAGGACTCACTTTTTCTTAATAAAGCCTCACGTGATTATAGTTTAAGCTGGTTTTTGAGAAAAATAAATGTGTTTATGACAAGTTGTGATGTAGGTAAATCACTTTACATTATAGCCTTAGATAGCTCTAACATAATCAGAACTGACCCAACTATACAGCATGGCAGCGTCGAATTCAAACTGAAGTTGATATGTTTCACCTACTGTACGTACACAGCCTACTAATACTGTTGGGTGAATCTGACAAAATCATTTGAACTATACTGGAGCTACTTTAAGTGTGATTTATGTGACTAAAGCAAAATGCTCATTGTGTTGAATAGGTTTCCATGAACAGTTTAACTGAAAGCCCCACCCTAAACCCACGCCATTGGTTGAGCCAGTGTCATTGTGCTAGTCAAATCCCAATTCTTAAATGTTACAAAAATGTTTTATAGCCTATCTCTTATATACAAGTGGTACTGAGGTGAGTTTTCACTTTTAACCATGATAATCACAATATTTGTACACTGTAAAAAATCGTTTTGCCTTTCATTGTTTAGTTACATCAAATTAATATTTTTAGTCAACTCAACTTAAAATGAGTCATAATGACTAGAAATATTAAGGTAAACTTTAAATAACTAGCTATGTATAGCTGAAACCTATGCTGAAAGCTGAAAGTACGTTGAAGTAACATAAAAAATTCTTGACATGACTTTTTATATCATTTTTTACAGTGGTTTATGGAATTGTTTAACTTTGGTTATTGGATACTGTGCAGTTTTTGTTATTCTGCCCCCAAAAAAAAACAATATGTAAACAAAAAATGGCTTAAAAATTATGCTAATACACTTTAAATTTAAATGAGCAATGTCTTTTTAAACATACCCTACAATTACCTTACGCATATTAGTTGAAACAGTACAATGTCACTGGATAAAATTATGACAAACAGCAATATTAATAAACATTTTACTACATAAATAATGACATTTTAACTGTTGAAACAGAGCAGAATGGCTTTAACACTTATTTTCATACAAAGCAGGCCCGTAGCCAGCCTATCAAAAGCAGTATTTTTTTTTTCTCAAAAAGTGGACCTATTTGCAGTTATTTGAGGTTCAAATACCGCATTTTAGTGACATTTTAAGCACTAATATGTGCTGGATTAGCTGGATGGTTTGGATGGTTATCATTACCACACGACTTCCTACATTTTTGTCAAAGTGCTTATCATACTTTTTTGTTTAAAAATGAATGTTTATTAACAAATGTGCATTTAAACTGCAAGTTATTACCGTTTATATATAATTTAATGAGATTAGAATTTTAGAAATATGAATAAATACTTATTTTTAAGTTTTAAAATTTAAAAAGTTTAAAATTATCATCCATTATCTTCCATCATAAAAAACAAACAAGCAAACAACAAAAAATTGTCAATCTGTTAAAACTTGTTTTAAATTAAAAAACTGTAGCCTATAGGAAAATAACAAACCAGCTCATTTGCTTGGTCTGAAGTTGTTCATTTAAATAATAAAAGCCTTCTTTTATTGGTTATTTTATTGGTTATTCTTCTTAAAGCCTTCTTCGATTGGTTATTTTCACAATTTATGATGGCATACTGTCAAAAATTAGACAAATGAGCTTTTATAGGGGCCAAATTCTGGACTTTGTCAGAAGGGGGGGGGGGGGGGGGGGGTCTTTCGAACCACTTGAACCCCCCTGGCTACAGGCCTGCAAAGGGCATTTCTGTCAGCAATCGTGTCATTTGATGTTTTTAGTTATATATAGGTTTCTATTTCTATTGAGAATTTTATGGTAGCAGCATACTTCCAAAATGTGAAGACGGACATATGGGGTATATGCACACACACTTTTAATTTCAGTCAGCCAGTCCCAGGGTTTCTGGTTTATTGTCATCCCATACAAAAAACAGCGATCTTCACTGCCTGGCTGAGATACGATCTAAAGTGGGTATCAAAGAAGAAGCACTTTATTAAATAATATTTTTCCACGCCATGTCTTTAAAATATGGAAATTAATTTTACCTCAGGATTTTCAATGGAATTTCTGCACTGGCCTGCTGCTAATGACTGCGCTAGCGTTTACACCATTACTTTACACTGTCTTTCGTCTCTTTTTACGCATTAACAACTAAATGAATGCATAAGTCTAGAACTAATTATAATGTATTTGAATTACATTACAACATTGATGCTGTAAAAGGAAATGAAATTGAAAACAGTCACATAAAGCTTTCATCTGAAGTTCATCATTGGCTGAAAAACACCTTTGCATATAGCCAATTTTAAAGCAGTTTAAGTTAGGACAATGAACTTATTTGATTTTACCGTTCAAACGATACTGTACTACATTTCCCAGAATTCTGTGGTCGACAACCATTGGTCACATCCAAAAGTGACGTAATACATTTTGGTCCTCTTTTGCGCGAAGCGAACCGTTGATGCTGAGGCAGAGAGGAATCTGCGCGCGGGCAACTCCTTCCCTGATTTCCACTTCTTCTAAAGGTGGGTGTTTTTTGTTGTTGTTGTCAAATATCACTATTTTTGCAGCGTATATCCCATCCATCCCTTCCTTACATGACAGACAGTGAATGTATGTAAGAGTAAACATTCAAATTCTCACAATTATAATGTTCTGCCACACCGTTATTTACCTCTCTTTTCAGAGAGGGGATGTATAACGTTAGATAACAGACAAGGGCTTCGAGAATATTCAGTTCGGTGGAAGAGTTTCAGTAACTAAGTCTGCGAATTTAAAAATAGCACGCGCAGTCGAGTAACAGCTCGTAGCGGGACCATTAATGTTTATCGTCGTTGTATCTGGAGGGAATTGGTCGAGATTAGCCAGCTGGCGGTCGTTTCATCGAGTTTTGCAGGTTTATTTTTACTGTTTGTTATTGCAAAAACGTGTTTCCATTGTCATCTACAGACTTATCTTCTGTTTCACTAAAATCTTAACAAGCATACAACACAATGTGACAGGTGATCTAATGGCTCTCGACGTCTTTTGTCTTCGTTATTTGTGCATTCGCCAACTATGCAGTCAAATTATATTATTTGTATTCATGTGCTTTAATAAAATCGGTCAGTAATGGCATAGCACGCTGCATTTTGCATGCCAACACAGATTATTCTATAAAAAAGGCAGTGCAGTTGTGTCTGGTTTGAAACGGTAGAAATTTGGGTGTGATCTGGTGTGCTGGAACGGGTGATACAGCCATAGCTTTATTTGTAAATAATGCATTTCAAATGTGCATTTTCTTAAGCATTATTAAGCTCTTGGTCACTATGCAATAAAGTGTTGTATGTAATATTATGCATTTTTGCATGCTGTTATAATGGGTGTATCTCGGCCGTCTATTGTCTGCAGATGAGATCTTTCATCCCTTCGGATAGTCGCTAGAGCTGGATGTTTATTTTCAGCCATCAAACTATGAATTGTTCTCAGGTCAAATTTTGAGATGACAAGTTCGTCTAATAATAAATATTTGACGATTCTCCAGGGGGCATTAGCTCGAGGATCAATGCTCTGTTGTCTTTGTTCGCTTCTTACACAATATCTCCTTTGTTTTAATCTCTCAATGGCCAATTGAATCACGTTACATTATAAAAAAAGAGGCTGGGTTGTTTGCTCTACATTTCACCAGAGCGGCCAGCCTATGTTGTATATTTTAATTGAACTGTTATCGTTTAATTAGACGATGATGACAGCACGTCTGAATGGAAGGATTCGGTGGTTCTGCTGGCAGAGACTCGTCTTTTTCTTGGCTTCCAGCAAAAGGAGCATATATTGGCATAGAATAGGCTGTATTTTTTTATTTTTATTTTATCAAGTATTGAATAGTCTTGCCTATTTCCTTATCATAAAATAATTAACTTAGTAAATTATGCATGTCTATTGTGGCGACGCCACTCCCTTAAGCACGTGTACATTATTACATTATATAAACATCGTTTCATATCTTGTGTATATGTTACAGTAGGCAGTAGGGACTGACTCCAGTCGTAATATTTTTTTCCTAAATGTCTACCTTAAACAGTTCTCTTACGTTGATTGAAAGCTGGTGTAAAGATGTTTGTTTACAATACGTTGTGGTTAAATACGGTTAAGTGAAAAGATTGCCTAGACATTTTTAATAGCAAAATGTTTGCATTTTTCTGAAATCATTATTCTTTACAATCATTTCGCAGGTGTCTGAAACCGTCGAGGTTGAAAGTGCAATGGCGTCCTCTGGAGGTAAGATGTGACAATATATGAGCTGAGCTCAATTTTTGTAAATCAATATGCTTCTCTATAATAACCGCAATCTAAATGAAGTCATGCAGCAAAAAAGATGGAAAATGGATTATCAAATGCAATGTTTTGCATGCTTAGCTGATATCCAGGTCAAGGAACTGGACAAGCGTGCCTCGGGACAGGCTTTTGAGGTCATCCTGAGTCCCACGGCTCCAGATGCCAAGGGAGATTTCCCACTTTCCACCCCCAAGAAGAAGGAGGTTTCTCTGGATGAGATCCAGAAGAAACTAGATGCAGCAGAGGAGAGACGCAAGGTAAGCGCTGCTTTAGTAATGCATTGTTTACGAAATGTGCTTTCTGTCCTTATTCATTTGCCTCCTCACATTAGAACCATGAGGCAGAGGTCCTGAAGCACTTAGCTGAGAAACGGGAGCATGAGAAGGAGGTCCTTCAGAAAGCTATGGAAGAGAACAACAACTTCAGCAAGATGGCAGAGGAGAAACTTAACCAGAAAATGGAAGCCAACAAAGAAAACCGCACAGCACGCATGGCAGCTATGAATGAGAAATTCAAAGAGAAGGTGTGTGTATGGAAAAGTTGAATACATGTATATTATGTCATCCATAAATGCTTTAGCTTTAGTAAATTGATTACAAATGTACAATTTTTGTTCCTTCACTTCAGGACAAGAAGCTTGAAGAGGTACGAAAGAACAAAGAAACAAAAGAGGGAGGCGAGGATGAAAACTAAGTCTCCCCTCTCATTTTCCTTTTCATTTAGGGTATAGTATTGGGTTTTTTAATGTATCCAAAGATTTATTTTTTGTTCCATTAAATGGCCAGTTTTCCGTGTTTGGATCCATGTACTTGCCACTTTTTTATTAAGGAGTTTTGGGGAAAAGCTGGTGCACAACATTTCATCACTTTGTGTGTAATCAGTTCTGTCTTTCATCATCCCCTCTAACCTGTAGATTTGTCCAGTTGCAACTCTATAGCGTTTAAAACGAGCAGCGTAGGGAAGCATGCCTGTGTTATGCATAGGTCTAATATATACTTGGTATACTGCATTGTGCAAGTCCACCTGTTCCCTTGTATGTCAGTACTGCCATCCTTTGAGCTTAATAAAGTTGCACAGATGTTTGTTATTGTGCCAGTTTTGCCACTGCCTCTTTGTTGATCTGTCAGTCAGCCAGAGTGTAATGTGGAGTAAAAAAAACCTTTCACAGTTTGTACATTATGGAGTTGAATGGCAGTTACTGGAAAATAGGTTTTGCCAGAATAATCAGATCTTTTGGACACTTTTTGATGTACTCTTTATAATCTGCATGGTATTCTTAGTGTTAACAACACATTTCATTATCCGCAAGCATTTCCTTTACTGGACCATACTTTTATAGTTATTCATATTCAATATGCACTAATGAAAAAAAGAAACTACTTGCAATGTGTGAACATTAAAAAACTAATAAAAGTGTCGCTTGAGACTGTATTTGAACAATACTGGCATCTAGTGGTTGTGAGTTTGTCAAGCCGTTTTTAGAAAAAAACGTGTCTCAAAATGATTTTAGAAAAAAAATAACATTGAGACATTGACAGCTATTATTGATTCATCCTTTGTTGCAGGAACAGTTAGATGCATGAAAATTTATGGAAGTAGTTAACAGCTTTGCAGTGATGAATGGCTTGTCCACATGCCATCACATTATTATGTGTTGAGAAATAGTGCATCAATCTTTTCTAAAAAGTGAATCCAACCTTATTTTATAATTCTGAACTCCCTTAGAAGCAATTACATGCATCCAAAAAAGATCATGTCCAGTACTATGTTGTGTGAATAAATGTTTTTTTAATCGAATAAAATAAAAATGAAATCACATGTTTGTCTGAGTTGTAAGAATAGGCATGAAGTGCAATGTGTAAATCACCAACAGTCGCTCACACAATACCAGGACTCAGTATGAATGATTCAGTAAATTGGAAGTATGAAGTGAAATGTCTAAATCACCATCAATCTCTCGCACATTATCATGACCAGATCTGAGTCATCGATCAGATTATCATACAAGCAAACTTACAGTATATGAGAAAGAAACAACAGACTCCCTTCTCTCTTTGACAACTTTATGACAGTACAGGGCTGCATAGTAGATTATTACTTGACTGACAAGCAATTTTTTTGCCTCCCTATGTCCAAATTCACAATATGGAGCTTTGTTTTTGTTTTGTGCAGTCTTAACACTAGTTTAACAAGGGCACATTGTCAGACAGAGTGACTGTGGGTGAAGAGATAAGCTTTCACATAGCTTAGCATTACAAATAGACAACAATACACTCACAATGCATACATATTAGACAAAGTGTACTTTAAATATATATTAAAATGTAATTAAAGGAAAATACAGGTCAATAAAACGTATACATGAGGTATTTTGCACGAATCTGTGCGTTGTTAAAGGGACAGAACAACCCAGAATCAACATTAACTCATCATTTACAAGCCCTAAAATGATGCCAAGTTTTTAAAATTTATTTATTGTTTTTTTTTTCATTTAAAGACAAAATAAGATGCATTTCATGTTTAGGTCAAAGGCTACCAATTGTGTTCAGTAAAAGGAATGAATAGAGTTTGGAACAAGTGAAGGGTGACAAAATGATGACAGAATTGTATTTTTATCAGTGAACTGTCCGTTACACAGCTACATCCTATTATGCACACTCATAGCTAGGCACACTTGCGTAATAGTTGAAATATATATTTTGTAGGTGCCTTACCACATCGTCTCGCGTTGTGTTTTATTAAAGAGGACATGTAGGCGGTTTTAATATGAAGACGGTAGTTTCACGTTGCACCGTCCATACATTTTACAGGGTGTCGCCACCTTAAGGGATGTTTTCTATTGGCCTGTTAGTCTGGACGAAGGCGGGACAGTGCTCCCCGGCCGTTCCGATTGGACAGTTCCAACTGCCAATCAGAAATCTGTAGATTACGGCCATCTGACAGCGGTACTGCAGGGAAGCTGACAGGAGCCTCTCCCGCTCAACAAATATTCACCTAAAAATCATCATGGAATTTTATTTGTTTTATTTATTTTATTCAAGACGTATATGACGGCGCGATTGAATACAGTTGACTGACCGAGGAGATTATCCTCTTTTAAGGTAAACCAGTTCATTTACCGATGTTTAAGGCAAGAATAAAGGTAAAAATTTAAATCCCCATTTGCACTATATATGGCTTTGAGATGTTAAACTTTTCAAAAACAGACACATCTGTTGTTTAATGCGTTAAAATACGCGTGTACGATATGAAAACGAGGAAAATGAATTATCATTAGAGCACAATACATTTTCGACATTTGCTTAATACGATACAGTATAGGAGGTGAGGAAAAAAACGTGTTGTGTTGTTGCTTATACACCTGTAGACGTTGAATATCGTCAAGACATTTCATTGTTGCGCTTCCGGCGTCTCACGTTTCTTTTTCGAGATTTTACGAGAGAAAGCGCTCGAGGGTGTGGGAAGGCTTCAGTGCTTTTTGGCATGCCATCACTAAAAATGTCCTCTGCCCATTCCATACACTTTCTCTCGTCGTTTTAATAGATTCGAAAATGCGTTGTTTTTTCTAGGCCTTTGCTTTTCCAGACGTTATTGAGTGATTATTTCGTTTTAACAATAATTCACGTGCACGAGGAGCTTTACGCAGAGAGAGCAGATGTTACGTAAGCGGTGATGTCTATTCATAAGAGCGTCGAGAAGATACGCCCCATTTGGATCACGATGTCTTAATATTCAGGACAAACTGGTTTTTAATTCACAACACATTTGCAATAAGTAACATGCTTTTCATAAAAGAATGGCTTCACGATTCTGATATTTCATTTTAACACATTAATTTGCATGGGCACCTAGGTCGTGGTTAAGCTTCGTTTGCATCCATTTAGAATTGAGATAAGCAAATGAAACCCTGATATTGTAAATCCAAACATTCAACACCAGGAGATCATTGCCAGGAATTGACGTTTAAAATGAAGACTAACAGGTTTCAACTTTTCTCTGTTTTCACTAAAATGTGTTGGTAGCTTTTTGCTTATGGTTTTAAGACAAAATGTGAAGGTGTAAACAGAACAGAATTTAATAATAATTTTTAAGCAGTTTTTTTGTATCAGTGATGTACTATTGTAGTTTTTATTAATAGTTTGAATAGTTTAATAATCAATCAAAACAGTGTTTTTAGTATTAATGAGGAAACATTATATATATATATATATATATATATATATATATATATATATATATATATATATATATATATATATATATATATATATATATATTTGGCGGGCGTCACGGTAGCGCAGTGGTAGCACGATCGCCTCACAGCAAGAAGGTCGCTGGTGCAGCCCCAGCTGGGTCAGTTGACGTTACTGTGGAGTTTGCATGATCTCCCTGTGTTTGTGTGGGTTTCCTCCAGGTGGTCCGGTTTTCCCCACAGTCTAAATACATGGAGTATAGGTGATTTAAATAAGCTAAATTTGTAGTTTATGTGTGTGTATAAGTGTGAATGGGTGTTTCCTAGTGTTGGGTTGCAGCTGGAAGGACATCCGCTGCGTAAAACATATGCTCTATGAGTTGGTGGTTCATTCCGCTGTGGCGACCCCTGATTAATTAAGGGACTAAGCCGAAAATAAAATAAATGAATGAATATTATTAGGCATGGGCTGGTGTAAGATTCTGACGGTATGATAACCTTGGGTAAAAATCACAGTTTCACGGTATTATTATTAATGCTCTAAAATATGTTCTATTTTTAAATGTTGGGCTAAAAAACAACAACTTTCGCTCCCTTCGAACACACACACACGCACGCACGCGCACACACACACGCACACGCACACACCCACATGTATATATATATATATATATATATATATATATATATATATATATATATATATATATATATATATATATATATATATATATATAATTACTGTTCCAAAATATTTAACATTTTTATAATTATATATATATATATATATATATATATATATATATATATATATATATATATTCCATATCCGTCTTAATATTAATTAAATTTACCAATTTTTTTATCAGTTAAACTTAACTGTGACTATTTACAATAATTAAAAAAATGAAAACAGAAAAAATGGTTTTAGTTTTAGTGTTAATTAACAATATTTAACCGAATATTTTAACTAATTGAAAGAAAAAAAATCTTTGGAGGCATAGGTTTTTTCCTTACAATAAGAAATTCTGCTCTGATTTATTATAAATGAAAAGCTGTATATTGTGAGATGATTTACTATCATTACAAAAAAAAAAATCTGTTGGAGATTATTATACAAAGGTTTGTGTATAAAATAAATATTAAATGATTACTTTTAAATTAGCCATAGAAAAGGAAGGTAAGAATCTTAATAGTTAATTGTTTTGTTGCTTTATTTATAAGATTATTTAAACTCATTTTTGTATTGTTTCCACCACCGAATGTTTAACAGTACATAATCTGAGATGTAGTGTGAATGTTTACAACATTCAGGGGCAAAAGAAAAATCATAAGTTACTTTTTATGCATGCATTCACATAGTTTGGTAATCAACTTAAAGTGGTGAGAGGTTAAACGATATTACCTTGTATTGCATTGCATTTTTTTATGTGAACGCACTTGTGAATGCAAGGGTAATATTTAACTGTTGAATGCTTCTCCCATACAGATCTCACAAAAGACTGCAGCTTAATTAATCCTCACCATGGCGACGGTTGTGATGGAGCAGATTGGGCGGCTGTTCATCAACGCACAGCAGCTTCGCCAAATCCCTCGTTTCCTGGAGTCAGCCTTCCCTAAACTGCCCTGTACTGTGATGGTGAGCGATGTGCCATGGGTTTTCCGCGAGTCACACATAATCACGGGCTACAGGCCGCCTGACCAAAACTGGCGCTACTACTTCCTTACTCTGTTCCAGAGGCATAACGAATCTGTAAATGTGTGGACACACCTTCTGGCCTCTCTCATTATTTTAGTCAAGTTTCAGGAGCTGTCTGAAACCGTAGACTTCCTGCGAGATCCGCACGCCCAGCCGATGTTCATCTTACTCCTGGCCGCATTCACCTACTTGGGCTGCAGTGCATTGGCCCATCTTCTCTCCGCCAAGTCTGAGATCTCCCACTACACCTTTTATTTTTTGGACTACGTAGGTGTCGCCGTATACCAATATGGTAGTGCCCTCGCCCACTTCTATTATGTGGTGGAAGAAGAATGGCACGCTCAAGTGCGAAGTTTTTTCTTGCCAGCCTCAGCCTTCCTGGCTTGGCTGTCCTGTACGGGCTGCTGCTATGGCAAATACGCCAGCCCAAAGTTGCCAAAGTTTGTTCACAAGCTATTTCAAGTTGTGCCCTCAGGCCTGGCCTACTGTTTAGACATCAGTCCAGTGTTGCATCGTATCTATAGATGCTACAGCTCCGAACATTGGTGTGCCGACCAGGCAGTGGTCTACCACTGCTACCAGGTCCTCTTCTTTTTAATCAGCGCCTACTTCTTCTCATACCCCCATCCTGAGCGCTGGTTCCCAGGACGTTGCGACTTCATCGGGCAGGGTCATCAGATCTTCCATGTGTTCCTTGTGCTCTGCACTCTAGTGCAGATCGAAGCTGTTCGACTGGATTACACAGAGAGAAGACGTCTCTATGAACATCTCCATGGTGATTTGGCTCATGATGCAGTGGCTCTTTTTATCTTCACAGCGTGTTGCAGCGCACTCACCGCGTTCTATGTGCGCAAACGGGTGAAGACGTATCTAGAAGAGAAGCAGGAGTAGATGTCAAGGTAGAGACCTTGAAAGAGACCAGAAAGGATCACGCTGGTCTACAAGAACTGAAGCAACTAACATTTTTTGTGTAACTTATATTTGTTGTTAATGGTTTGGTTATGTGGCCTGCCAACATGTTTTTAACCAACTGCTTTCTGTTGACCAAACTGGTGACATGCTTTAAAACCTCATTACACTTCGAGAATGGTTTGAAAACAATGGATTGCCTGCTGAAAGGTGCTCAGATCCTTAGTGGATCTGTTTGATGAGTGCCATGACAACCTTTTAAACTTGATATACAAGATAGTTTAGGTAGACCATTACTGGATTCAAACTCATTTTGGTGCAGTGTGCTGCTTTTAAGTTTCTGTTACGCACATGTCTTTTTCACTTACATTGCATTAAAACTACACATATTTTTATCGCGTTTCATGGGAATTGAATCTATGAATAATGCGCAGAGAACATTATCGTGCTAGTAAATAAATCCCATGCCACCAGACCAGTGCAGCAGAGCTCAGATCAAATGATTTGGATGTCAGTTAAATATTAGAAACTTTGTTTTAAGGAATGGCTTACTGAAAGATAATCTTTTTTTCTTAATTAAGCAAATGAAATGTCCCCTTCTCTATTGACGTTTAAATCTATTTTTGATTTTTACTTCACATACTTTAACAGACCAAATGCAAATCATTATCTAAAAGATTTCAGACTTGCCTTAGCATGTCCAACCTGTCCAGTGCCATGTTGAGGTTAGTGTATGATTATCTGCGAATGCAATCGATTGGTTTTGCACTTTCAGTGCACACTTCCCTGCCTTTTGATGTCTAGTCTGTGAGATGGATAGCATGATGTAATTTCACAGAATTGCAAAGGCCAATCCCAAATTGCACCTCAAAGCGGTCTCTGCAGAAGTGTGCATTGAAAGAGCACTAAAGGCAAAAGGTGCACTCATGAGCACTCTTCTGAAAGTTGAAATGATGGATATCTCTATGACAGGGGTGTCTAGTCTTGCTACTGGAAAGCCAACATCCTGCACACTTGCCTAGAGGTTTCTAGTAAAGACATTGATTAGCTATGAGCTAAAGTCTGCAAGACAGTGACTCTGTAGCATGTTTGGACACCCCTACTTTGTGATATTTCATGGGCACCTGCTCATAGTGGCTTCTGTGTGTCTGTAGACTTTTAAGTGCGCATGAAGTGTGCCATTTGGGATTGGGCTCCGGTCATTTTAATCTAGTGAAGAGGACAGTAGCAGGATGTGATGTCACTGGTTTGCAATATAGTATAATTGAAGGATCTAAGATGCAACTTTGGCTATTTGTTACTTTAATACAACATTTTTATGATTCTCAATTGTTAGAAATTTCCTCAGTGTTGATTTTTCGGGGAAATTTAGCAGATTATTGAAATTTTAAAGGGACTGTTCACCCAAAAATGAAAGTCAATTATTTATTCATCTTCATGTTATTTTCAACCTCTGTGATACTTTGAAGAATGCTTCAACACTTTTCCATACAGTGAAGGTCAGTGGGTTCCAACATAATATTGTATTCCAGTGACTTTAATTGTGTGGATTATTCTTTTTCTTCTTCTGTAAACAATGGCAGAAGGGTAAATTTTGGGTGAACTATTCCAGCCAAAGAGGCTTTTGAGAAGAATTGACTTGCTTCTTCATAGTTATGATGTCCTTTTGTCATGATGATGCTCCTTTTGTATACAAGGGCTATAACTATGGCCTTTACCTTTACTCATACCCTGATACGAATGCCTTTGTGTGTTCTGTGCATATGTGGATTTTTTTCTATTAGAAGTTCAGCACTTTATTTACAACAACAGTCTGAGCAACAAAACTAATCTGTGTTAAATGTATACTCTTACGTGCCTGACTACATGCATGCGTCCCTGTGTGAGTATGCGAACAGGTGCTTGTCGTGAGTGTGTGTGCATTTTTGAATGTTTATGTATACCTATGTGAGTTGGCTACTGATGAGAAAGGATATGAAGGCTTCGTCTTATTAGTCTGAACCTGTCTGGCCTTTTAATGACCACGAAATGCATCTAGCTCTCGTATCATGAATTGTGTAGCTCCTCTTGTCTCGGCCTTTGCCCATAAACCGACACCAATCCATCAGATAGAGAGAGGAAGGATGATTTATTTTCTCATTGAAGTGATCCATATTCCCTTGAGATGAATATTGTGTCACTAGACTGTTGCTGCATTAACCAGGAAAGGGTTTGTGCGATGTAGCGTAAAGGCTGGTTTATGATGTGGTGCCAGAAAAAGAAACTGTTGCTGTGGCATGAGCCGTTTGAGAAGTAGCAAATAAGCGATGTCATAATAAACGGTGACCAGCATTTGTTTTTTTGCAACCAAGAACACATGGGGCAGAATAAGGGGCCTTTCACACAGTGGATGTTTTCACAAAAATGCAAAACCTATAGTAGTGGTAAGAAAAAAAAGGGAATTATGCAGTCATTTATTAATTGGTTTGATGACGCGCCAAAGTCAATGGTGAAAGATATCGATTTAGGTCATGATTACATTGAAAACAATGGAAAAGCTGTGTGGTTGAATGGTAAAATGCAAGTCGCAGGATAGCTAGAGACAAGTTCCTAAAATCTGAGATTGAGAGCCGGTATTTAGAACACAGTCGCAAAAGAAACGGAGAGATAGAGCAACATTACTGAAGATGACTTCACAAGTGTGTGTGTGTGTGTTTGTGTGAAAGTGACTGGATATCAGCTTATCACTATTATGTTAACATAATATTTGTTGTAACAATTATTATTGTTTAACCCATTTGATGCGTACGATCACACCGGTGTGATCAGAATGTTCAGTAAGTCACATGATCAGCTAAATTCAAATCTGCTTTCCCGTGATTGCTCGCGCTGCGCCAGAGAAATGTGTAATAAAATCACAATTTATCTGCGATTTCAAGCAAATAATGTTTATTTTAGGTTTCAGATATTTACATAGACAAAAATACTAGCAAAACATAACATTTATGGTTTGTTATATACACACTGATCTCCATAGACATCAGTGTGTATATTACAAACCATAACATAACACACTGATGTCTATAGAGATGGCAATAATAATTATTTTTAAACATAATCAGACAATGTGCTTTATTCAGATCAGATGCACATTGTTTAGAGAAATAGAGTGTTTACTCTGTTCTTCTCCCAGTTAAAAAGTCACAAACTTTTATGTATTTGGTGAGAAGTTGGTGAGAACTTCCAGAAAGCTTCCAGAACTTTACTATAGTCAATCGTTGCAACTTCATGAGCGAGTCGTGTTCCATTCACAAACAAAACTAAAATGTGGGGGATTCACTTCGATATTGAAATACAGTTGTCACTCCTGAAATGTAACATTGTATAAAAGTGCACATGTGCAACCAGCAGACAATAGCCCCTATCACACATACAGTCCTTTCCAGAAAATGACCGGCAATATTCCGGAAAAGGATCATGTGTAAACAGGCCCTTTTTGAAAATACTGGTAAATTTGTTCTGGCAATTTTTCGAAAAGAGTAACATTACCGGTAATTTGCTGGAATGCTGCGCTGTGTGAACGTCGAAGGAAAATAGTGTGAATGTGTGAATGGTCTTTTCCGAACAAATTCTCACCTGTGTGAACAGCGCTTTTTTTAATTTGCCGGTAAAGTCATTCTGGTAATTTTCCAGATATTTACCGGTTTCACTGTGTGAAAGGGGCTAATGTCTAGTGGAGGTTTGCATCGAATAACAACAGAATAGTATGGCAGTGGAATGCGAAAACGTACTCTGTGTGAACAGCCCCCTTTAAGCCAGTTTCAGCAGCACCAGCAGACAACAATGATGTCACAGACTGATGATGTCATCGTACACTGAAACTGGTGAAGCGACTGACGTGCTGTCAGTTGGATCATAATGATGATTAACGAGGCAAATATCTCAGAAAACGATCGCACGGTGGGTGCTTTATTAAATGAAAGACCATAATGATGTAATTAAGATATTGTTGTATAATATTAATGATTTAGTATTAACAGAAAATGTTGTTTTTACTCCTGTACCAGCCTGTGTTTAAGAAATAAACGGACCACGGAGCACATAGTAGAGTGAGTGTGGGGAGCTTATGTCACTGAAAAAGACAACTGGATGATGTCATATCCTGGCACGACCAGGGTTTGACCTAAATGCAAAGTAGATTTTTAAGGAACTCTGTATGATTTCTGCTGAAATGTGAAGGGTCTCTTTTCTTAAACTATGTACTAATCTACTCACCTCAAAAGCACTTACAGAATCTAAAACGATGTTTCTTTTTTAAACACGAGTTTGTTTTAGCTGTTGTGTTTCTTTTGTATTGCACTTAAAGAGGAAAGACTGCACAGAAAGCTCTTGATTTGGTTCAGCACTTGAACTCAGTTTTTGACTGTATTTGCACGGAGCTGAACTAACACTCATGTTGTGCTGCAGTGCAGAACGTGAAAATAAAATCTGGTGTTAACCTCAACTTTACCATTGTGTGTGGAAATGACTGTGTTGATGTACTATGGTATTTAAACGAATAAAACAACTGTAAGTCTCACCTTCCAATTCATGTCATTGTGTTTCTTGTCTGGGTAGAGTCTAAACAGCACAGAACACACCATCACAAAGTAACCATCGACTATTGTGAACAATAAAGCTATTGTAATCCATTCAGTCCACAGCTGCAGTTACTGTCACAGCGTCCAGTGATTGAACAACAATGTCAGAATGATTTAAGAAATAAAAGAAGAAGAAAAAAGTCATTGTCAATCATTCATGTGGAGTGGCACACGAGAATGTAAATAAACAACAACAGAAGTTTCTGCATTTTTGGGCATACGTTCTAATTTGCATAGAAGCCAGTTTTATTAAATGATCAATGTTACTATGTTTTGATGAAGGCATGCATACCAATGATTACTTATGAAACCAATTGTCTGACTTCAGCACTACATTATGAGCATTCTTACATTACCATCATTTGTTGAAAAATATAATTCAATGCAACAGTTTATATAACAAACATGCACAAGATTCATTTAGTAACATTAAAAGTCCGTATTTAAGCATTACAGTGCAGCTGCACAATATTAATTGTCAATTTACACCTACACTTTGCCACTATCCTTCAAAAGCACTGGATTTGACTAATTTGTCAGCAAGATTTAAAAAATGACTTGAATTTGAACATTCATTCAGTCATTTCCCTTCAGTCTAGTGCCTTATTTTTTTCTAGGGCCACCACAGCGGAATGAACCGCCAACTATTCTGGAATATGTTTTACACAGTGGATGTTTTTTCAGCCGCAACCCACTGGGAAACACCCATTCATTCATATTCACACACACTCATACACTACGGCCAATTTAGTTCAACCTATTTACAGTGCATGCCTGGACTGTGGGGGAAATTGCAGCACCTGGAGGAAACCCACGCCAACACAGGGGGAACATGCAAACTCTACAAAGAAACCACTCGAGCCAGTGACCTTGCTGTGAGGCGTCAGTGCTACCCACTGAGCCACCGTGCCGCCTTGAGTTTGAACATTCATTAATTAATTTTCTTTTCAGCTTAGTCCCTTTATTAATCAGGGGTCACCACAGCGGAAATGATCCGCCAACTTTTCCAGCATATGTTTTAAGCAGCGGATGCCCTACCAGCTGCAATCCAACACTGGGAAATTCATTTAAACAATTAAATATTAATAATAAAACTCAATGTTATATTATTTTGTATTTCAATGAATACACACTCTGCAGTGTTGTTTTATAAGCTTGCATGCAGCAGCACACACAAACACACCACAGAGTGGTTTTCAGAATAGATATTATTTTTTTTTGGCCAAAATCTAAACAATTTTTTTGTGATGCAAATAACACAGGCGATTTATGAATGTGAAATGTACAACAGTTTTTACAATCATTCATTATTGTTAATTAATTATTTAATTCATTAATTTATATTCCCCATAACCAGATTAAGTTTTTTAACAATGTTATTCTGTAGAGTACAATTAAAGTGCATTTGTACAGTGTATATATATATACTAGTACCTTTGCCTTTAGAACTGCCTTAATCCTCGTGTCATAGATTTAACAAGGTACTGGAAATATTCCTCAAGAGATATTAGTCCATATTGACATGATAGCATCACACAGTTGCTGCAGCTTTGTCGGATGCACATCCATGATGCGAATCTCCCGAACATCCCAAAGGTGCCAGAAGATTGAGTTCTGGTGACTGTGGAGGCCATTTGAGTACAGTGAACTTATTGTCATGTTCAAGGAACCAGTCTGTTATGATTCACGCTATATGACATGGTGCGTTATCCCTGTTAGAAGTAGCCATCAGAAGATGAGTACACTGTAGTCATAAAGGGATGGACATAGTAATAAACAATACTTATGTAGGCTTTGGCATTGACATGATGCTTAATTGGTACTAATGTGCCAAGAAAATATCCCCCACACCATTACATCACCACCACAAACAGCTAACTGTTAATACAAGGCAGGATGGATCCATGCTTCTATTGTCCAATTTTGGTGAGCCTGTGCGAATTGTAGCCTCAGTTTCCTTTTCTTAGCTGACTAGAGTGGCACCCGGTGTGGTCTTTTGCTGCTGTAGCCCATCCACCTCAAGCGTGTGTTCAGAGATGCTCTTCTGCATATCTCGGTTGTACCGAGTTGTTGTTTGAGTTACTGTTGCCTTTCTATCAGCTTGAACCAGTTTGGCCATTCTCCTCTGACCTCTGGCATCAACGAGGTATTTGTGCCCACAGAACTGCTGTTCACTGGATATTTTCTCTTTTTCGGATCATTCTCTGTAAACCCTAGAGATGGGTTTGTGTGTAAATCCCAGTAGATCAGCAGTTTCTAAAATACTCAGACCAGGCTGTCTGTCACATTTCTTCCCCATTCTGATGCTCTGTTTGAACTGCAGCAGATCGTCTTGACCATGTCTACATGCCTAAATGCATTGCTGCCATGTACCTAAAAAAGTGACCGGTGAGTGTGTGTGTGCGTATATATATATATATATATATATATATATATATATATATATATATATATATATATATATATATATATATATATATATATATGTGTGTGTGTGTGTGTGTGTGTGTGTGTGTGTTTACGTTCTTTCTTCTATCAAACACTTACCAGATTTGAAAAAAAGCTGAAAACCTGTAACAATTCACTTCCATAGCATAGGAAAAACAAATACTATGGAAGTCATTGGTTACAGGTTTCCAGCTTTCTTCAAAGTATCTTATTTTGTGTGAAACAGATAAAAAAGAAAGAAAGAAAGAAAGAAAGAAAGAAAGAAAGAAGTCAGTAAATGAGGAATTGCCAGTTTAGGGTGAACTATTAAAAAACTGAAACAAGTGTTATTTAACACAATTAGAAATAGCTCTATTAAAAATAAAATAGAAATCTGAATGATCTTAGGCTACTCATCTGTTAAGTGGTTCATCATTCATCCCTTTTTACCATCGTTATCATGTTCATTATGATTGTCATAATCATTATACCTCCTTCAAATCTGTTAATAACAGGGAAAAAAACTCTAGAAGAGCATGGACCCTCACCACAAGATGGCAGTACTGTCAAAGACACAGCCGAACATCGACACTGTTTCTACATGATGAATAATGTCGCACACTCCATTTATCATCACAGCACTCATGGAAAGCAGCTACGGTATTAGTTCACCTACAAACCAAGGTTTTCACCTGCTTATTTTAACATGCACTCATATGCCTATTCAAGTGGTTTGTTATTCTTTTTTTGTGTTTGACTGAGTCACGTTTTTCCATGAGATTTTTTTTTTATGAAAGTACACGGCTTGACAACATTCTCTCATCACATTAATCTTAAATCCAATGTCCATTTAAGGACCGCCGGATGCCAATCTACAGCAAGTCAAGGCCTGTCTCATTCTTCATATCTTTCTCAGATTTAACATGCTCTATAAAGACTGCCTTGTTCCTCTTCACTCAGATTCTGTTGTTTTCTCGCCCCCTCTTTTCTTTTGGCCCATCCTGAAGACAAAGGCCTGCTTGTCTAGCAAGTTCTTAATATTCTGAAATGCTGAATCTCAGCTGTCACTTCGCTTTTAGCGCTGGAAAACATACTAAAATAATGATAATAAAATTCCAACTGATCAAAAATCTCTCTCTAAAGCTGTAATCAGGAAATCTATCTGAAACAGAAATGTGTCGTTTCATTTTAACATGCCATTCTTGCATCAGAATTGTGGTGGACAGGAGAAGCTTTCATCTTCCAGGCTCAGAAATGTCTTTCTCAACCGTGACCAGCGTAGTACATAGACCGAGTCTGTAGGTCTTAATCATGTTATACATTCCTCATTAAAAACCCGATCTGAGCAGAAATCTCAGAGGACAAAGAGATTGTGGGAGTTTTTTCAGAGGTCAGTCAGAGCGAACTGACTCATGTTGACAAGACGTTGGCTTTTTTACTAAAAATGAAAATGCATGTTTAATTTGAATGTGGAGTCAAACTGGCAACCTGCACAAATGAGTTTAGTACAGTTTTTAAACCCACTGAATTTCACTGCTGATGATGAGAAATTAAAGTGGATAGAGAGAGAAAAAAAATCATAACTTGTCATTACTCTGGATAAAAGCATCTGCCAAATGTAACATTTGCATACATTTAAATGAAAAAAAACATATTAAATAAACCACTCAATTATGAATACAAACCTAACAGAATGTTAAATGATTGAATAAATGTTCACAATTGCATATAAGGATCATGATCAAAACCAGTGGTGTAGAAAGTGAGTCCAATACATAAATAAAATTGTACAGACCCCCCTAACTCCAACACTCACCATTGAAGAGACATTTATAGATGTTCACTGTAGAGAATCCAAAATATATATATATAAAAATACCACAAAACTATAACAATATATACACTCACAGCCACTTTATTAGGTACACCTTACTAGTACTGGGTTGGACCCGCTTCTGCCTTCAAAACTGCCTTAATCCTTTGTGGCATAGATTCAACAAGGTACTGGAAAGATTCCTCAGAGATTTTGGTCCACCTTGACATAATAGCACCACGCAGTTGCGAATCTCACATTCCAATACATCCCAAAGGTGCTCTATTGGATATTGGATCTGGTGATAGTGGAGGCCATTTGAGTACAGTGAACTCATTGTCATGTTCAAGAAACTAGTCTGAGATGATTCATGCTTTATGACATGGTGAGTTATCCTGCTGGAAGTAGCCATCAAAAGATGGGTACACTGTGGTCATAAAGAGATGGACATGGTCAGCAACAATACTCAGTTAGGCTGTGGTGTTTATTCCTACGATGCTCAATTGGTACTAATGGGCCCAAAGTGTGCCAAGATAATATCCGCCACACCATTACACCACCACCACCAGCCTGAATTGTTGATGCAAAGCAGGATGGATCCATGCTTTCATGATGTTGATGCCAAATTCTGACCATACCATCTGAATTTTGCAGCAGTATTTGAGACTCATTAGACATTTTTCCAATCTTCTATTTTCCAATTTTGGTGAGCCTGTGCAAATTGTAGCCTCCATTTCTTGTTTTTAGCTGACAGGAGTGGCATCTGGTGTGGTCTTCTGCTGCTATAGCCCATCAGCCTCAAGGTTCGATGTGTTGTGTGTTCAGAGACGCTTTACTGCATACCTCAGTTGTAACGAGTGATTGTTTGAGTTACTGCTGCCTTTATATCAACTCGATCCAGTCTGGTTATTCTCCTCTGACATCCACAAGGCATTTGCGCTCTCAGAACTGCAGCTCACTGGGTATTTTCTTTTTTATGGACTATTCTCTGTAAACCCTAGAGATGGTTGTTCGTGAAAATCTGAGTAGATTAGCAGTTTCTGAAATACTCAGGCCAGCCTATCTAGCACCAACAACCATGACATGTTCATAGTCACTTAAATCACCTTTGTTTCCCATTCTGATGCTCAGTTTGAACTGCAGCAGATCATTTCTACATGCCTAAATGCATTGAATTGCTGCCATGTGATTGGCTTATTAAAAATTTGTGTTAACAAGCAGTTGAACAGTGTACCGTGAGTGTATGTTTTATTTATATACGTCAAGTTTTATTTTAGGATCCAACTTCTTAAAGGTTAGACATAAAAAAAAAAAAAAAAACTTGGTTATTGTTTGTTTCCCAGCACTGGGTATTGCATGCAAAAAGGGCATCCACTTTGATAAAACAGTAAATGGTAGTTTATTCTACAGTGGAGATCCCTGATAAAGACGGGAATAAGCAATTTCTCTGCTTTTTAAGCATGTTTTCATTTCATGTCATAGTTACTCATTGTTTCATTGATTATGTCCACCTGCTCCTTGTTTAAATCATTACATTGCATTTTAAGGCCTGTTAAGGTCTTAAAAACACAATTTCTCTGTTGTGTATTATTTTTGCTATTGTGAATCAATCACGGTTTTCCCTGTAATAAAGTTAAGCAGAGTTAGATTCACCTTTGTCCTCACATCCCCCAATTGTTGTAGTTAGAGGTTTTAACATTTGTTAACAATGACGACATCGACATGTACTGTACTACTAGTGCTCAATGTTTGTTTTTTTAATCCTGGAGAATAGCATTAACATTTTTCATACACTTTAAAATCTATTAATTTATGTGACAATGCAGAAATGAACTTCCCAAAAGAACCCAACATTATGAAATAATCACTGCTGTAAAAAAAGCTTACCAGTTAAAACCCTTATTCCGAAGAGGAACATAAAACAAGTTCATGAATTATAAACTCTTAGAGCGATGTGTAGACAGCGCTTCATTCAAAAACGCATGTAGGCTTTTCAATCAAAGAGCAATAAATGGCTGCACAAATGGGCTCCCTAGAGAGGTAATGCAAAGGCAAATGTTAAGAGCAATTACACCTTTGTCATGTTCTTCTACACAAATTAGCCAATTTGACCAGGGCTGCTGACAAACATTACATCTGTCTCCATGGTTCCAGCATTGTGCATCTGCCTATATGCCATCAATTCCTTTTTGCTAACAAAAATGATGCACGCAATGCCATGTGAGAGCCATAAGGAGTGTATTCATAGAAGAGAGCCATATTTTCCTGCAGATTCATTCTAGGAAATCATTGAAACTTAAAGTGTAAATTGGCTCCTGCCGTATATTGGCGCTCTGATGAATTCTCTCTGTTGTATTATATGGTTAGAGGGCTCTAAATCATACAGGCGAGATGGGCATAATCACCTTGCCGGCTGCTTCCTGTCGTCTAACTATCAATTCCCTCTCTTGTCTCCATCAATTTTCCTCTCCAAATGTCCTCTTAGTTCACTACCTTCCCGTTTTTTGCCTCTGTCCAAGAAATCTGGGCTATCTCCACATCCACAGCTCTTTCTAAATGTTCCATTCGGCTCAGTCAGACAATGATTTGGATCAAGGTTGGCGAGGTAATATCAAGAGGCTTGCATGTCCTATCATGTGGCGTAATTAAAGATCGCCAGCTCTTTGTTCAAAGTTATTAAATCGCACAGCCCTTCGCGACGACAGCCTCTTCTCCTCCGGCTCTCACCTTAGATTAGGCCTTTGTTGTTGCTGCATTTCCATCGTGTCCCACCTTTTCATTATCTCGCTGGGAAAAGCACAAAAGCAGAAATCAATATATTCTTCTGAACTAATCCCCTCCAACACAGTGGAAATAAGAAAGCTGAAGAGACTTGACGTATGTTGAGGAACGCAGCTCACATGCGGCTTAAGAGGCTCGGCATGATACAAAAATGATGCTTTCTAAACACTTCAATGTGCTGGAGGGTAGTGTTTAATTAATAGAAAAATTAATGGTTAACTGGATGGTTAATGGATCACCTGAATTGAGTAACGGACAGTAAATGGCTAAGGCCTAGTAAGACTTAATACTGTATAATGAGATTTTTTTGGGATCTAGACAATTAAAAAAGCTTTTAAGAGCTTCTATTAAGTGAGGTTGCATTCAGCTCATCAAAATTTACAGCAAAGACTCTGATAAGCATATAAAGCATTTTTATTTATTTAAGCATTTTTATTTATTTAAGCATTTTTATTTATTTGTTTTTGTTTTTATTTTCTTATTTTTAATTTCTATTCTTTGTTGTTTTTTATTTAGGTGTTTATTCCTGTTTATGTAAAGCACTTGAATTACCATTGTGTATAAACTGTGCTATATAAATAAACTTGCTTTGCCTATTCCAACCCCTAAACTCAATCACTTAATTTACAATCAAATATCAAAATCAAAACAATTACAAATAAAATTCGCTAAATCAAGATACTAATACTGCTATCAAAGCATTGTGAAAAAATCTAAAGTTTTTAACAGACGTTTATCCTTTATTTACATTGTAAATACATGTTTACATTACAACAATGTAAAAATGTAACAGTGAAATGTCATCAGTACAAGTTTATAGAATAAGCAATTAATACACAATAGAGTAAACCCATTGCCTTAAAAGCAACAAGTTGAATTTACTTTAAAAGTGAGTAAAACTTGGAAAGGTTAAGCTGACCTAATTTTTACAACTATGCACATAGTTCATTTACTTAACAATGATAAGGCAACAGTTTTACTCACTTTTTAAGTAAAGTCAACGACACTAAAAGCTGTTGTTGTTGTTTGTTCAAACTACTTTTTAAAAATGAGCTGAAAAAACAAAATTTTTGAGTTTTTTTGGGACAACCTATTTGCTCTATGTTCAATCCACTTAAAATTGTAGAAGTAATGTTAACTTAATTCATAGTTGTCCCAACACAGTTTATATTGTAATCACTTTAAAAGCAGTGGGTTTACTCACTTTTTTAAGTAAAGCAAACAAATCAGTTTTTACAGTGTAGTAAAGTTACCAGTGGCATCATATTCAAAAAGATTTGAGGCTGTAATTGCTGCCAAAGGTGCATCAACACAGTATTGAGCCAAGGCTGTGAATACTTATGTACATGTGATTTTTTAAGTTTTTTATTTTTAATAAATTTGCAACAATTTAAAAAAAATCTTTTTTCATATTGTCATTATAGGGTATTGTGTGTAGAGTTTTGAGGAAATACATGCATTTAATCAATTTTAGAATAAGGCTGTAACATTAAAAAATGTGCAAAAAGTGAAGCGCTATGAATACTTCCCGGATGCACTATATATATATATATATATATATATATGTGTATTACTCCGCCCACATAGAGTGACAGATGAATAAACTCACAACACTTTGAAAAATAATGCAGCTGTTGGACGACATAATGTACTTTAGAGTGTTTTTTTAGACGAGAATGTAGTTGTTTAGATTGCAAATATGTAGTTCTTTTATGAGGATGGTGCCTATTTTAAAGATATATATAATTTTGGAGATACAGCATGTCGGCATCCATCAGCCTGTCATACTGAGCAAAGCAAAGATGGTTGACGTTCTGCCACAAGATGGTGACAGAGACCGCATGATAAGCCCTTAGAGGAGAAAAAATCATTGTAATTTTAAACTACAGCTGATTAAATCATTAGAAAACTGGTGAATGACATTCTAAGTCGATCTCTCTCTTTTGTATATTGTTGTGCTGTATTTATACCATAGTCTTGCAGTGTTTATGGTAGTATTTCTTGTAGTGTTTGCTTTGCTTTGCCTTTTTCGGGGTTAATTATTATTATATTATAACAGAGAAATACTGGGAAATGTCTCTAGACTGATGGCAATTCATGTCGTTCAGCCTTATAATCTTAGAAACAGTCTAATACTAGTTCTAAAGGGATGTTGGTGAGCAACGGTTTCTGCTGTTCTGACGTCAGATGTAAGTGAATAGTGAAAGAAAATAGTTCCTCATACAAAAGGGGTTATGAGACTCTCCATGTTTGATTTTCTTTTTTATATACATGGCTATGCCGCCGAACTGTTATATAAATGCAATATTGCACTTGTAGCAGTGCGATATGGCTGTATATCATCCCTGGTGGGACACTATATACAGCCATATTGCACTGCTACTCATGTATTATTGCTCATTTATACAGTTGAAGTCAGAATTATTAGCCCCCCTGAATTATTAGACCGCCTGTTTATTTTTTTCCCCAATTTCTGTTTAACAGAGAGAATATTTTTTTCAACACATTTCTAAACATAATAGTTTTTAATAGCACATTTCTAATATTTTGTCTTTGCCATGATGACGGTAAATAATATTTTACTACATATTTTTCAAGACACTTCTATACAGCTTAAAGTGACATTTAACAGCTTAACTAGGTTAATCAGGTTAATTAGGCAGGTTGGGGTAATTATGCAAGTTATTGTATAATGATGGTTTGTTCTGTAGACTATTGAAAAAATAGCTTAAAGAGGCTAATTATTTTGACCATAAAATGTTTTTTTTTTTTAAATAAAAACTGCTTTTATTCTAGCCGAAATAAAACAAATAAATCAAATAAGACTTTCTCCAGAAGAAAAAATATTATCAGACATACTGTAAAATTTTCATTGCTCTGTTAAACATCCTTTGGGAAATATTTAAAAAACAAAAAAATCAAAGAGGTACATACGGTTTATAACTGTATACAGATATCCAGATATACAGTATATATATATATATATATATATATATATATATATATATATATATATATATATATATGAATTATATGAATATACATTTTTATGTACACTAAAATGTATCCTAGAGCAATAATGCAAACATTTTTATGACATTTCAAAGTTAATCTTATATGAAAATATCCCATTAAGAACAATCTAGACTCTTGTTCATATTTTTGTAAGCAATTATTTACGAATGAGACCTAACGACTGCAGATCACAAGAAAGTGGCAGTATTATCTGCTCATATACAATGGATAGCCCAAAAGGTGAAGAAAATGTGTTACCGCTTAAAGACTTGGGGGACTCGTGTAATGCCGGTTTCAGCCATTTAACAGTTGGAGGAGATTTAAGATCCATGGCAGAATCAATGCGGAGAGGATAAAGTGCTTTGGTTGTCCACACAGCCTGAAGATCAGTGTAAACATTACGGGCATTTAGTTGTCTAATGATTGCGCGAGGGGGTGTATTTTAGCTCTGCGCCGAGAGGTGCTCCGTCTTGCTTGACTTAAATGACACGGATGGCCTCATTAAGACGGAGTAATGGCTTCATGACAGAGGACATGTGCCGAGATGTTATTCTTTCCAATTATTGCTTTCAGTAGTAGAAGATTATAGAATGGACATTTGTTTTTTTTTTAAAAAGGAACAGGTTAGATGCAGCATTTCCCTCACTGATTTCATTTTTGCTAGTAATCAAAAGGCAGTCTGACTTTGTGTAGCGGCTAGCGGATATGATCAATACCAAAATATGAGGTCACTTTCCTCCATTGCACTAATGATGCATTCAGCACCTACTCCATCCTCTGCTGTACGATTATTCTGGCAAACTTTACAACACAGTGTCCATGTTACACAGTTTGCATACTATTTAATGAATGACATGCTATATAAATGATAAATGAAAGGTAAATGATGACACAAAACCAGTACGAATTATTATCGATCAGATTTAACTACGTTTTATTCCAAGGTTGACATTTAGAGGTTTCATCCAAGAGCTTCTTGTGGATCAAAGAAGGGGGTGGTCAGACCTGAAACGAGTTAAATATATAAATGCACTGTCTAGCCATTTAATGCAGTCAATGAATCAAACATGACATCTAAAGTGGCATCGGGTCAAAGACGAGACGTCCCATTTTGGTGTCTGCATCAAATTCAATTTACAAACATGACTTTTGCGAGAAAGTCAAAATATTGTGACTTTCAGCATAATAGAGAGATTTATATATGAAAAAATTAAACAACTCTTATTATAAGCTGTATTTATTCAAATTAATAAAACAAATAAGTGATAATATTTTTATGTTATTTAAGTTATGAAAAACTTCTAGCTTACGACTGAGTAAATAGCGGCAAGGACACTGGCAAAATATCACCCGCTTCGAATGTTATCACTCGATTGAATGAGTGTTATCAGTGGTTATCAGCTGATAGATATGTGCCAGTAGGGGCCTTCTTCGCCTACTGATAGGCTCAGAAGGCTGTTATCATCCATCCACATGGTTAATCGGCTATATAACAGAGAAGCCTCTAGATCCAAATCTGTTTTTACATTACTGTGACAGTTGGGTTTAGGGTTGGGTTAGGGGTAGGTGTTAATAAAATACAATTAATAGGAAATTTAATAAATTATATAAATAATCATCGTTAACTTCTGGACACAGCCGTATGTGTTCTGTAGCTGATTTACCATGTGAATGGATGATAACAGCCTTTTGAGCCTACCCAGCTGTTAAACATTTAAAGTGAAAATTATTTATATTTTGGAGAGACTGAATGATATTTTAAAGGCGTATTGTGTAAATTATGATAAAATGTATGATGATTATTATTTCGAAACAAATTTTAACACATTGAAGGTTAAAATGCTCATGAAATATACCGATTTATTTGCTAATAATAATAATATTCAGTGTTGGGTGCGTTCCTTTCAAAGAGTAATTAGTTACAGTTAGTTACTTCTCACAAATAATAGCTGAGTTAGTAACTGAGTAACAATAAAGTAACTAATCACCAGGGAAAGTAACTATTGCTTACTTAAAAAAATCTAATTTGTCAAATGACTATAAAATAAATATAAAACTTTGTATACTAATCTACACTGTTTTAATGTTGTTGTGGGACAATGTGAGAGACAACAGCAGCATGTTCTTAACTATATATCTAGATATTATTTTGTTTAATTCTGTCTGAGTAATAAGTGCTTGACGTCGTGACTTCGTCTCATCCTTTGGCTCATGTTATCACATCCGTAGCTACTAATTTTGTGGTAGGCATGTGATGACGTGAGGTGCTTCAGTAGATTAGAATTACATGTCACAGACACAGAGAGACTCTTTTTTTTCCTGAGCATTAGTTGCATGATACATAAACATTCTTGCCTTTCATCTCAATGAGGGAAAAGTAGTGCTTATATTTACAGTTTGCAAAAGCTACCTTTGTAATTGTTAGATTAGCCATCGATCTGACTCCTGGTCATTGGTGTTTGCGACTGACTGTGTGTGTGCTTGTGTGCGAACACCCACACTACTCTGCCTCTGTTTGGCAAACGATGGAAATGTACTCTAAGCCAGAGATGCCCAAAGTAGGGCCCACGGGCCAAAGTTGGCCCATGGTAACCTTTGATTTGGCCCGCCATCCCATCTAAAAAGGGAGGGAGAATGATGGGGAGGTGATTGGGGTGAATGTCTTTGACAGAGATTGCCATTTTAAATTTAACGTAACCTTCAGTTTCTTTGTTTTATTTCTGAGCTTCAAAAAAGTCAACTGAAATTAAATTATTCAGTTAAATACTGTAAATGAAACAAACTTTTAAAATGTAAATACTGTTTGTGTCAGCAAACTACACATCTGCTTATCAAAGTAAGCTTGACTAGTGTATTCAGCATTGAATGTGTGTTATAAATGAGATAACATTTTAAAAACGATCATGCGTTAGTCAATATGATTTAAAGCAACGTTTTCTAGTTAATTTGATTTATTACAAAATAAATTAAAATTATCCATGGCAAATTAATATACATGGTTTGCTATATTCGGCCCACATCCCTCAATCAAGTTTGCTTTTTGGCACTTTATAGGAAAATGTTTGGGCACCCCTGACCTAAGCAAATCATAATGTTCTCAGTTAGAACATGTTTACAGATGCACCAATCATCACTGGTTGGTTATGTGTCCCGCCCCAGCCCTGAACACACACACACACACACACACACACGCACACACACACACACACACACACACACACGCACACACACACACACACACACACACACACACACACACACACACACACACACACACGCACACACACACACACACAGACACACAAACATACGCACACACACACACACCAGAGAACATGCATTTTATTGTCAGTAACTGTAATGGAGTTGATGGAGTTGTAACTGGAAACCGTAGTTAATTTGATTACTCGTTACTGAAAAAAGTATCGTCATTAGTTACGCCGTTTATTTATAGCACCGTTATTCCAATCACTGACAATATGGAATAATATTTCACAATAATACCTGAATGCTTAGTGAATCAATGAATGCTTAGTGATCAAACTTTCATATTCTAACTAGTGTGTAGTGTGTATAATGCATAATTTATCACCCTGAAGACAAATAGCCCATTTAAATTGAAAGAAGACAAGTTCAATAGTCCACAAGCGGCACAAATAAGTTGCGTTTTTAAGCTGCAACCACTTTATTAAAAAAACATAAATAAAAAATTACATTTGATGTCCTGTACAGATGACATCATCCAAAATCGCCCTCAAAAATACCATATATTTGTGAATTTAGTGGTTTAGTTTACACTAGTTTAAATCTGAATAATTATGATTTGCTGGAAGTTGAACTTTAAAATGATCATTAGATATTCGATAATATTTCAGAAATGCATAAAAACTTTTTAGTTGAAAATAGTGTTGAATAAATGTGCCCATTTTGTTATTTAGCATATATAATAGCCGACTAAAACCTTAAAAACATACTGTTGCCAACTTTTACCATTTCGAATGGTCATCTCCCTAATATGTAAAATCATCAGTCATGATCTAAGCCAGAATTCTCCATTTAGTCATTACTCAGCGTTTAGTCATTGATTATTACAAAGGCATTTCAGATTACTGAGGACAAACCAGAAAGCGAGTCCAATATCTCTCAGCCAAAAAATAGAGACAATTAGATTAATGGGATGACAGAAAGAACATATCCATTTTGTAATCAAATATTCCAAACCTCCAGAGAGCCCCGTGGAGAGGTATACTATCATCATCAGATTCAAAGAAACTAAATTCGAACCCCGTCTCTGCCCACCCCAAAGCACCAAATGCGGAAACTGTCTCGCCTTTAACTCAAGATTAATTAAAGCACTTAGAAAGTAGGACACCGGCCCACCGAAGATATATTTGCCAATTTTGAGAGCGACATTAAAATACATTGCATTACATTTTTAGGGTGAACTTAAATGAAACCAATAGATTTGGAAAGGGGATTGCAGGAGGATTTAGAGAATTACCATACTAAACAGAACCTCAGGCATCTTTTGCTCTCGGGTCACTTTTATTTATGCATGGCCTCATGTAATCACCCATTTCTGAGGTAAGTTCATGGAAGAAGTGCTCTGAGGTAAACTGACAGGAACTGATATCTGATTTTAAGGCTCACGGCACGTTGCAGGCTGTTTCATCTGTGTTTACATGGCACACACATACACTAGATCCCATTCATTTTGATGAGATGGCACAGATTGCAAAAAAGACACTCGAAACTGCTCAAAATTGTGCTCTCGTAAAAAACCAAATGCGGAGAAATTGGAATAAACAGACCCACCAAAGTACCTTTTCACAACACAGACTGCACTTATATCATTTTTTGGTTTGAGCTCTTCAGTGCCTTTTTTTGGCTATCCCACATAAACAACCCTACCATCAGATCAGGCTAATTTATCATGGGAAATAAGAGAGTCAAATCTCAAACATCTCAAACCATTAAACAGCCAGACAAAATAGGAAAATGAATTATGTCTTGCTGTCACCTTTTCTTGTGTTAATAATCAAATGAATATTTAAAAGTGACCTTTTTTTCTGTTTTCCCACTTCAAATTGCTTTTTGTGATTTTTTTTTATTTTATTGCTGTTGCTGGTTGCTCTAATTTGATTGGCAGAGTGCCATTCCTAGAGTTCTGGTATTTAATATCTGAAATCACAGCAGACATGCTCGTGTAATATTGTTTAAGTGACCTCAAAGGCTTGTCCTTATGATTCTTGAAGGTCCAATTTTGTTGAGATGTTTTTTTAATGGGGTTTTGTTTCAGCTAGTCATCAAAAACACATTAAAACGTGAGGCAGAGTTCATTTCTGTGTACAGAAGATTTATAGATTTCTGTTCATTCATCTAGGAGGCTTTCAGTAACAGTCAGGAAACAAAGCACTTCATAAAACATGGGTAGTTTCTTTGTGAATTAGGGCTTGCTTACATGAAAATGATTTACAAAAACCAGAAAGTGATTTCCTTTACAGCGGGGAAAATAAGTATTGAACATTATTTCTAAAAGAGCTGTTGACATGGAATTGAACCAGATTTTGGTAAAAACTCAAACAATACAAGCATTAAAATATCTGAAAAATAAAATGACACAAGGACAAATTATTGAACAACTGAAACATTTTTTGGTGATTGCAGCTTAAAGATGCCTCTTTATAAAGAATGATGTCACATGCATTGCTCAGGTGTGAGTTTTTTTTTTCACAGAATTCAACAGAGTGTAAATACCTTGATGGTTCTGTGGGTCTCATCTAACAAATCTGATCTTTAATTTGTATTTTATATTGGATTAAAGTCAGGTGATTGGCTGCGCCATTCTACAGCTTGATTTTCTTTCTCTGAAAGCATTTGAGAGTTTCCTTGGCTGTGTTTTGGACCATTGTCTTGCTGAAATGTAGATGTTGGACTGAAGCAGCTTATATTAATTTACAGTGACGAAGGGCAGAGGGTTGTTGAATAACTACTGAGAAATTTCAGCTGCTGTTTGGGCTTTCACTTCCTTTTTACACCCTCCTTTCTTCATGTGATCAATACTTTTTCCCTGCATCATTTCATTTTTATTACACATACACTAATTTGATTTGTTTTCTTTACATATATAGATTTCTTTGGTTGTTACCAACATCCGGTTAAATTTTCAAGTCAACTGCACCTTTAGAAATATGTTTTCTGAGAAAAATGGTGACCTGTTCAATACTTTATTGTTTCTAAAATGAATTGTGATGAATGGTAAAGACAAGTTTGGCAGTTATACTGTGGGATATGGCCAAAAATGATCACAGTAAAAATATTTTATTCAATAATGCTAATCAATAATTCAATAATGCTAATTAAAACACTATAAATGTCATAACTAATTTCGTTCGAGTTTAAAGGGGACCTATTATGCCCCTTTTTATAAGATGTAGTTTATAACTAATGTTTTAAACTCTTAGAAACTGCCACATTAAAACTTTAATCCTAATTTAATCCAATTTGGTGACCATAACTTTAAATTTAAATGAGATTGTGCTTATTTCGAAAGAGGGCGGAGCTACAAGCATAGTTGCAGATTTAAGAACAAGTCTGATGTCCTAAGCTAATAAGGGAGAGATCATTACTAAAGTTGCTTTTCCCCATCTGATATATAAAGGAAAAATGTCAATCAAGGTTTTTTCTGCAAAATGTTTTTATGAAGTGTGATTATAAAATATAAAAGTAATAAATGTTTACCATTATAAGCTGGTAATATCCACACACCGTTTCCACACAGCTGAGTTAAACCCCTTATAAAAGTGATTTTTACATAACAGAAGACAAATATTAGCTCATGATAGAAAGTAACTATTTATTATTTATTTAAGTATATTTAAACTATCCAGAACAAGACAAATGCGTGAACCAGCTAAACATTTCAGAATTCTGAAGTACAATATTTGCAATGATGAATATTTATTAATAAATAAATATAATACATTTATAATTTTATAAATGGCAATGCGTGTTATAACAAGGAATGTGGGACATTTTAGTGAATTCATAATGTACTGATATGACTGTCACATATGCTAGACTACAGGTTTAGCTCTTGGTTGAGAAAAACAATTGCTGGCCATACAGATTCTGCAACACTGCATTGCGCTGACATGAATAATTGCATGGCCTATTATTATCTCACTATCTGTCAAAACATGTATACATATGTAAGCACAAATGTCTATGATTCTGACAGTGACATAATCAATGCAAGAGCCCATGCTTGTAGACAAATGCACCATAGAGACTGTAAACCACAGCAAATTGAGTGTCAGACCCTCAACAAACACAATTCATAAAACCTTCATTAAATATTCATAAAACAGCAACTTCTCTAACTGACAAAACAAAATAATTACAATTCAGCTAACAACAGTAGCACCAAAAAACAATAAGTACTGTGCCATCAAGAAAACATGCAAAATCCTGATAAATCATGTATGATGACTACAACAATAACAATAACTATATATTTTTTAGCAACATAGGCCCATTCAGAAAATGAGGCCCTATATATGTTTATATGTCGGAGGTTTATATGCAAATAGATGTGCCTTTGTGATGTCACATGCCACTTTGTGTGTAAATAAACTGTTTTTGCAGCTTGATTAAATGTTTTATTTATGTTTATGAACAATAAAAAAATATTATGTTATTCTGGAGTCAGATATGACTTTCAGCAGTCATGTCAAAGCAGTAACTAAATCAGCATACTATCATCTCAAAAACCTTGCAAGAATTAGATCCTTTGTTTCCAGTAAAAATTTAAAGAGAAGCTTGTTCATGGTTTTATCAGCAGCAGGGTGGATTACTGTAACTGCCTTCTCACTGGTCTTCCCAAAAAGACAGTCAGACAGTTGCAGCTCATCCAGAAAGCTGCGGCCAGAATTCTGACCAGAATCAGAAAATCAGAGCACATCACACCTGTCCTCAGGTCTTTACACTGGCTCCCAGTTACATTCAGAATAGATTTTAAAGTATTACTACTTGTGTAAAAATCACTAAATGGTCTAGGACCTCAATACATTACAGATATGCTCACTAAACAGATCACTCAGATCTTTAGGATCAAATAAATTAGAAATTCCAAGAGTTCAGTCAAAGCCGGGTAAATCTGCCTTCAGCTACTACGCTCCCTACAGCTGGAATCAGCTCCAACATTAGGCACATTCAAATCGAGACTGAAAACACATCTGTTTAGCTGTGCCTTTACTGAATGAGCACCGTGGTACGTCCAACAGATCACACTATTATGTCTTTCTCTTCTTTTATAACCTGTTTTAACACATTTGAATCTGTTTTTAATATTAGTTTTTATTTTACTTATTCTTGTCTCTTTTATTCCTGGTTATGTAAAGCACTTTAAATTACCATTGTGTATGAAATGAGCTATATAAATAAACCTAGGCTATGGTCCAAACTTATATTATATACTGTATATCAAAATATCAAGACAAGATTTTTTTTAATATCATGGCCCCTTTAAATACCTAGAACAAATGGAGCCATGATTGAACAATTTTAATACACATTACACCTTATCTGAACTCAGTCCCTAGGGAATGTGCACTCTCAACATCAGGACAGAGTATCCCTAAACTCTCAAATCTTCATTATGATGTACTCTGCTGCAGTGGGTATGAGACATTTTAAATGATAACAAACAGGAATGAGGAAATCACAAATGTGCTTTCCTGCAGTCCTCACTCAGTGGGCTCCAAAACTAAATGAGGGCAAGTTAATTTAATGGATGCGAGCTTGTTTCCTGTGAATTCACAGCGTTCCAGCCTTTCAAGTGATTCAATTTTGTAGCATGTGAAGTGGACTGTTATGATAGTCAGAAAGTACTGTAAATCAGGTTAATGACTGTGAAAAACAGTAACAATAGTGGTTTCATACAGAGTAAAATGTGCTCTCATCAACGACCCTCTCGAGAACACTAAATTCTCCCATTACCTGATATTATCAGAAAAGGGAGGTGAGGGGAGTCTCTGGAAAACAAAGCACATTATGTGCTGAATGTATCTTGACAAAATCTAAATGAAACTGTCTGAGAAAACAAGAAGAGTGAGGGTTCAGCCTCGTGAAGTTTAAAAGCAACTGTGGATTGACAGGAGAGATGGGCTGTGCAAGAGCTGAACATCTTCACTGTGGAGAATAAATCAAGAAGAGGACTCAAAAATCCTTGGTTTCATGGTTAAATATGCCAAATAATGAATCAGCTAATTCCCAAATGATGATTAAATCTCTTCTAGTGTCACCATTTGAGCTTGACTGATATTTAAAATCCCTGTGAAATCAAAATAAAGTTTTGTAGATGTTAGTCTTAATGATATCTATAAACTTTGCTCCAAAACAGTGACAAAACTTCAAAGCTCTCAGTTTGCCATTAATTAATTAATTCATTCATTCATTTTCCTTCAGCTCAGTCTCATTCATTAGGGGTTGCCACAGCGGAATGAACCGCCAACTTTTCCAGCATATGTTTTACACAGCGGATGCCCTTCCAGCTGCAACCCAGTACTGGGAAACATCCACACACACTCAATTTACCTGTAGCGCATGTCTTTGGACTGTGGGGGAAACCACGGCACCCGGAGGAAACCCATGTCAACACGGGGAGAACATGCAAACTCCAGACAGAAACCCCAACTGACCCAGCTGGGACTCGTACCAGCGACCTTCTTGCTGTGAGGCGACAGTGCTGACCACTGAGCCACAGTGTTGCCCTTTTTGCAGTTTATCAGTTCCGCCTAAACATTTTTCTTGATGTCTCCTCATACTTTTCTCATCAAGTCTTCTAACCAATCAAATGCTCCCTATCTGACATGTCCTGTCTCCTTTAAGACACTGTTGCTACATGCACTTGACCTCAATCTTTCTCACTGGCAGATAAACACAAAATGCTATTGGCTGTTTTTAAAATGTGGGTGGAGCCACTCTATCCCGCCATTTCTTCATGTTTCAGTTCAAATTATACCATCGAACAAAATTGCACATTTCAAAACACTTCACAGGACCTTTAAAGTGGAAGTAAAGCACTCAGTCAAGTTTATATTATTTTGTAAATTGATTTCCACTTTAATGAAAATATATGTAACAGACTCGATTAATTTTGAAGAAAAGGACATGTTTTACTTTAGGTTTTAGACCTAAGGCGCTGGAATATCGCTGTGTCTTATGTCACGGGTTGGTTGCATTAAACAGATACAGTGGAAGTAAAGGACTGAACACGGAGACTGCAAAGCCTAATTTAAGTTGAAGTTGTGGGCATTGAGCTGGTGCAAATACAAGCATCAGATGTGTGTCTAATATATTCTTTTTTTCCTTTAAATGAACAATCATTTGATGCGCTTTGGTCCACTCTCTGCCTGACTGCCTGTCTGGGTTTCAACAAGGTGACTTAATGGGGGTCAGTACTTTCACTTTTCACTACTACAGCCCTCACCTATGTTCGGGTTCAAACAAACCTAAGACCGTTGCGTTTCTTCACATGGCAGGTTTTTACGTTCTGGGAAAGGTCAAAGACTGCTCTGAAAGTTTCAATGAGCACAGTGGCCTCCATCATTTGTAAGTGGAAGATGTTTGGAACCACCAGGACTCTTCCTAGAGCTGGCCGGCCATCTAAGCTGAGTGATCGGGGGAGAAGATCCTTAGTCAGAGAGGTGATCAATAATCCGACGGTCACTCTGTCTGAGCTTCAGCGTTCTTCTGTGGAGAGAGGAGAACCTTACAGAAGGACAACCATCTGTGCAGCAATCCACCAATCAGGCCTCTATGGTAGAGTGGCCAGACGGAAGCCATTCCTTAGTATTGGAATTTGCCAAAAGGCATCTGAAGGACTCTCAGACCATAAGAAACAAAATTCTCTGGTCTAATGAGACTAAAATAGAAAACCAGGCACCGCTCATCACCAGGCTAATACCATTCCTACAGTGAAGCACGGTGGTGGCAGCATCATGCTGTGGGATGTTTTTCAGCAGCAGGTACTGAAAGACTAGTCAGGATAAAGGGAAAGATGAATGCAGCAATGTACAGAGACATCCTAAATGAAAACCTGCTTCAAAGTGCTCTTGACCTCAGACTAGGGCGACGGTTCATCTTCCAGCAGGACAATGACCCAAAGCACACCGCCAAAATATCAATGGAGTGGACAACAACTCTGTGAATGTCCTTAAGTGGCCGAGCCAGAGCCCAGACCTAAATCCTATTGAACATCTCTGGAGAGATCTGAAAATGGCTATACATCATCGCAAAAATTCCCAAAGACAGATGTGCCAAGCTTGTGGCATCATATTCAAAAAGACTTGAGGCTGTAATTGCTGCCAAAGGTGCATCAACAAAGTATTGAGAAAAGGCTGTGAATAATTATGGACATGTGATTTTTCAGGTTTTTTATTTTTAATAAATTTGCAACAATTTCAAAAATCTTTTTTCACATTGTCATTATGGGGTATTGTGTGTAGATTTTTGAGGAAATAAATTAATTTAATGCATTTTGGAATAAGGCTGTAACATAAAAACATGTGGAAAAAGTGAAACGCTATGAATACTTTTCCTATACATGAATCACTGAATATATATTAGACACAACTTTGATGCTTGTATTTACACCAGCTCCATGCCCACAATTTTATGCATTGGGCTAAATTAAGCTGTCCAGTCTCCGTGTTCAGTACTTTACTTCCACTGTATCTGTTCAGGTCAGGGATCGGAACCAACTTCGTGATCTCAGACACAACAACATTCCAAGATGGCAGCGCCCTTGCACTAAAAGCTATAGTAAAACATGTTTTCTTCTTAATGGTTACAGTTTAATATATTTTCATTATATTTCAAGTGGAAACCAATGTACAAAATAAAGTAAACTTGACTGAGTGCTTCACTTTCATTTTAAACATGTTTAAAATGACATGTATTCAGTTAGTTTGTCCAATATATACTTGTTCCAGCAAAACTATTTATTTTAATTCCTTAGCTAATTAAACCATTTTTAAACCTTTTAAAACCGTAGTTAACCAGGAATGGTTATTTTTTTGTCAGGTTAATAGGCTTCCCTGCTATTCGTGCTATTAGAAAACATTAAGCTTTCTATTGATTTTACCTACAGTACTGTATTTTTAATGCAAGTGTTGCTGCTATTATAAATAAAAAAATTTGATATTGTTGTAAGCTGAAGATTTGGCTCATGTTGTTTGTGTCCTGAATGCTTATGTGGCATTAGAGTAAAAAAAAAGACACTCTATCTTTAACTTTTACGATTTATATCTCTCAAGAGCTCTCTAAATTGCAATTAGCAGGGTGCATTTTCCACTACGCTTTTCCACACTAAAAGCCAATTCTATTCATTTGTTCTAGATGAAAGCGCTGAACGCAGACAACCAATCTGAAAGCTCCGCATGCTGCTGTGATTGGCTTTCAGTTCACTCAAGCCTAAATAAACTCATTACAAGGGGCTGCAGAATCTGCTAGAGGGAATATTTGTAGTATTAATCAGCGTCGTGTTAAAGTAGACCTGACGGCTTGCTTCACACTCCTCCCATGCTGTTTAAAGGGACTCGGATTTGTGTTGGTATTCCTCGAGTTCGGTGAGCCTGACTGTAAATATTTACTGAAGACTGGCAGAGGGTGATAAGGAGTTCAGACTTACTGATGATAACACTGAGGAATTCAAGAGAGTTTTCAATGTGTCGTGTATGTATCTGGCACCATGAAAGTTACAGAATGTAAAGAAAAACACTTGTTATGTTTTACAACGTAAGGTTACAAGCCCCAAAATTGGTACCAGTACCTGTCAGATAATTTCCCTGATATAAACATTAAATTAAAGGGGTCATGACATGAGAAATTAAATTTGGCTTGATCTTTTGAGATGTAAAAGTCTTTGTACTATTTAAATATCCTAAGCTTCGAAGCTTAAAATTTCCTCATTATAAAACAATACAAATGAAAAAAAAAAATAAAACATTTGTTGATTAAGCTGAAAATGTGGTTTATTTAGATACAAAGTGGCTTGTGACATCATAGTGGCACATATTTGCATAAACACTTGATTGATCCTGCAACATTTTTTTGAGTATTTCACTGCAGATTAGAAAGAAAATAGAAAGATAGCATGTAAACTTGAAAGATGACTCAGTTTCCTGTACTGCAAACTGTATTGAGTAGATTATAACGCTTTTTCTTTAGTCCTATTGGTACAGTTCTACTCTTACAAATAGCAATATGTCTAATTACAAATTGACAATTGAGTTATAATAATAAGAATTCCTTACATTTATATAGCGCTTTTCTGGACACTCAAGTCGCTTTACACATTTTTTGGGGGAATCTCCTCATCCAGAGACAGAGTGATTATGATAATTATGACATTGGGATGGTTAGGAGGCCATGATTGACAGAGGCCAGTGGGCAAATTTGGCCAGGACTCCGGGGTAAAACCCCTACTCTTTTTTCGAAGGACATCCTGTGATTTTTAACAACCACAGAGACAGGACCTCAGTTTAATGTCTCATTCGTAAGACAACACTCACTAAGCAGTATAGAGTCCCTTTCAATATACTAGGGCGTTAGGACCCACACAGACCGCAGGTTGAGCGCCCTCTGCTCATCTCACAAACACCACATTCGGCAGCAACCTAACTTTGTGGTCTCCTATCCAGGTACCGATCAGGTGCAGCCCTGCTTAGCTTCAGTGGGCGACCATGTAAGAGTTGCAGAGAGCTAGCTGCTGGCTAACAATTCGTGTCGGCAGTTACAATTTCATGTATGGATTCTAAAAGGACTAAGATCCCTGTGTATTTTACTGAAGTAGGAGTGTCTGTGTTTTACATGTTGGTGTTGCAAAAAACACGTTTTTTTATGATGTAAACTATATTAAGTACATTGAAAACATCCTAACTTATTCAGTGTTTTTCAATTTAACATGATTTTTTTATAACTGGGTTCTCATAGCAAACCAACTGAAATAAAAATGTTTTAAATTGTATAATTTACACTTAATTGAGTGCAGAAATGAGGGTATCTTAGGTGACGCTGATTTTTCTATAGACTTTACAGTTTAAATGATTTGGATCTTATTGTTAATTAATTTATTTTTTTTCATTTCTTTGTACCAAACAGATCTACACCATAAAAAAAAATATTTTTAATGTTTTTTTTTTTGGTAGCTGGGAAAAAAATAAATAATAAAATAACAGACGTTAAATTACAGAAATTTACTGTTAAATAACAAACATGAAATACAGAAATGTTCTGTAAAAAACAAACTTTAAATTACAGAAATTTACTGTTAAATAACAAACATGAAATACAGAAATTTACTGTTAAATAACAAACGTTAAATTACAGAAATTTACCAGAAATTTAAATTTAAGGAAATGTCTGTAATTTAACGGCCATTATTTTACAGTAAGTTTCTGTAATTTAATGGCTGTTATTTAACTGCAGGAAAAAAGTAAAATAACGAAATTGTTTTGCAGTGTGCATTACATTATGGGTACACAGAAACTTGAATACTGACACACTAGCAAGTGATTGTATGGCACTTCATGTTAACCAAAACAAACAAGAAAGAGTATTTAAAGAAATAAAATAAAATTTCGACAATCTCAGACATTCACATTCGGACAGAATTAGATTTCTCAGTAGGCTGCGGAGTATATATATATATATATATATATATATATATATATATATATACAGTGGGGGAAAAAGTATTCAACACATTTTTTCGGGGAACATTCAAAAGGAGCTGGAATTGAACCAGATTTTGGTAAAAAACCAAACAACACAAACATAAAAATACAACAGAACAAAACAAAAACATGTTATGTGTAATAATAATGAAATGACTCAAGGAGAAAGTACTGAATTACAGAAATGTATTTAATATTTTATATAAAAGTCTTTTTTGATGATGGCAGCTTAAAGACGCCTCTGATATAGGGTCACATGAATTGCTCAGGTGTGATATTTTTCACAGACTTCAACAGAGTAAATATCTTGATGGTTCTGTGGGTCTCGTCTATCAAATCTGAGCTTTACTTTGTATTTTCTATTGATCTGGCTGGGCTTTCCCTGCTTTTCTTCATGTGTTCAATACTTTTTCCTATGTCATTTCATTTTATGACACATAACAATTTGTAAACTAATTAATATTGTTTTCTTTGCATATATGGATTCCTTTGGTTGTTACCAACATCTGGTGAACATTTCAAGTCAACAGCACATTTAGAAATATGTTTTCTGAGAAAAACGGTGATGTTTTTAATACTTATAGCTGTAGTATCATCACTTTTGCTATCTTAATGCTTTAAAATGCAATTTCAACTTTGGCCAATATTTAAATAGCTGAAAATCTTAATAAAGATCCAAAGCTTGACCTTTTGATTTCAGTAGCATATTTCCCATACAGAAACATCCCACATCCTTGTCTATAAACACTAATTATCATTTAATTATTCATATTTATCTCAGTAATTAAGTGATGTCTTCCCACAGTGTCCTTGCTGAGAACATCTGAGCATATTCCCACCAGTAAAGACTTTTGCACCGTGACCTAACTTCTCCCTATCTATTCGTGATCTGAAGCAAACCGGAGGAACAGCTTGTCTCTCCTCACCCCCCGATGTGCTCTTTCTTACCTTTCCTCCCGTGGCAGTTTCTCAGCCCTGCAAATCAGACATATGGAAAGGGGGAAGGCTTGCCAAGAAAGATGCGCTAGCAGAGACTGGTGCAGGGCCTTGAGGCTCCTGACAGGCATTGCCAGGGAAATGGGGCCCTCTTTTCCTCTCTGGCAGATGGCTGAAGGAAGAGAGAGAGAGAGATGGAGGTAAAAAGTGAAAAGACAGATCCAACCAAAGCAGGTGTTTGAGACGAGCCTCTTTGCAAACTCCTGATCTAAAGCGCCACAGGTAGAGATTAAACAAACTAAGATCAAATATTAAATGTTAGCCGTGAGTAAGTTTTAGACATCAATAAATAAACTGTGCTTTAAACATTTTTTAAGAGACTCGCATGAGGTGAAGGCTTTAGTCACATCTGTAGCCTAATAAAAGCGGTTTTATTTTGCTTAAGGGGTTGATGATTTTATTTTATTTTTTACACTTGTACTGTTCTCTGAGGTTTTGATATAAGTATTTTTACTTCTAAAACATCATGATTTAGAAGTTTGTTCTGTCCTATTTTGAGCCATGTTAACAGAACACACTATTTGAATTGGTATATCTGATTGTAGACACAAAAATAAATGGCAAATTAGTATGATTGACTAACATTTTGGATCTTTACAATCTTTACAACTTTGGCAACCTCTATAAGATGCTTCAAAAAAATCTACCTGCAAAGCTACCTGAACAACTATGGACAAGGGTACCGAGTGTTTTAAATGCAAAGTGTGGTCAAATGTTGATTAGATTTAGTTAACCTCTGCATCATCGACTTTCACTTTAAGATTTAAAGGGCCAGCATTGCACCAGACGCCCTTAAGTGGTTTTGTTTGAAAGTGTAGAATCTATATTTTATGCACATATGCATCACTTTGGTTTTTATTCTACTGTACAAGTTATTTACACTTAAATACACAGTTTTTTGGATACCCGAGCTGGGTATTGAACATTGGTTCATTTTCATATTTTTTATATGGTTCATATATGACACATGTACAAGTTATAGCTCAAATGAAAGCTCTTGCCGGTGCTCATACGGTTCTAGCATTCTTTTTACTGAATTATATTCTCATATCAAACAGTTGTTGAATGAATCGCAGTGTTTCCATGGCGCAGAAGTGAAAACAATATTTATGATCAATAAGCAGCCCCAGATAGCACAGACAGCTGTCATCTCTTACCTTATGCTGTGCGCTTCAGGGCCATTTCTCCTCTGTTTTTGAGGTGATGTGCATAAGTAATCCTTTTATATGCCTGACGTGGTCCAAACACAGTGAATTATGTTTGATCAAACAAAAATATAGTGAAATATGAAAACAATGACCGGTCCCTGACCTCTCATCAGTTGGAATACAATAACTTTTGCATAGATTATGGTACAGACATTTTTCTTTTTTTCCTATGATTACAGACATGTGCAGGAACCACCAAAATTAATTACAGCAAGCTAGACCACACAGAACCTAAAAGGTACACTTTCAAATTTAAGTTAATAAGAAAAAAAATACAAAAAGTGCCTCTTTTTTAGGTGTTTATTATAACACAGACAATATATACATGTATTTTAAACACTTTCAATAGTGTTTTATGAAAATTCTAAGGGTTTTCTTTAAATGATACCAAATTTTAGCATTTACACCTCTGCATGTGGATTTGGGAAGCTTTTAAATTTGGGTAGGCAAAATCCAGGCGGAAATCCCAAAATAGCACTAGAATTTAACTGGTTACTAAAGTGATTGATAAATAAAATGTACTTAAGCATTCTTTTTAAAAGCGTCTTTATTTTACACCAAAGCGCTTCACAATCATGAGAGGGGGTCTCTCCACACCACCACCAGTGTGCAGCATCCGCTTGGATGATACGGTGGCAGGCACAGGACAATGGCACCAGCTATTGTGCATTAAGTACCTAAAACTTTGAACAGTACACTGTCATTTTGCAGGTTGATTTTTTTAAGCATCTTAAGACACATTGCCAAAGTTCTTTTGGATTAATTTTGTCTCATTTTGTTCAAGTCTTCATGCCATTCCAGACAACACTGGATGATGATCAGATCAGATCTCTGTGTGGAGCACTGGCTCTTCTCAGACTCCTTGTGCATACAATAATCTCACTGTATAATTACAAAATAAATTGACAAAAATAATGATTGGAAATGTAAACGTATTTCAAACCAACATGCTGCAGAAAAATATAGAAATAACTAACTTTAAACCTTTTTTGGTAAATACAAGCGGCCTTAGACTTTTGCTCAGTACTTTATGTACAGCCCAAATCCTTCATAGATGGACGCTGCTGTGATTAAGGTTAAAACTGGATAAATACACAGTACATAAAGCATCAGCTGATCTGTAATAAAAGACAAAGCAATAGAAGCCACAATAAAACAAGTAACACTTCAGATTACTGTTGGACAGTGGTGAAAGAACTACTGAAAAAGCATACTTAGTAAAAGTACCATTGCTTGCCTAAAAATGTGGTGCAAGTAGATTAAAAGCATCTGTTGTAAATATTATTCAAAGTATGAGTAAAAAGTAGACCTTTCAAAAGTACTCAAGAGTAGTGAGTAGTATGCTGTAAAAAGCTGATGCATTTAGATGTAATATGTGGATGTGTGTGTAAACGCAACATTCTGTAGTGCATTTAGTTATTGCCCAGCAGGCACACAATGTCATAAGACGCAAATATTAGGTTAGATTTAGGTTGTGAAGTCAGGTGACCAAATTTCAATGTCTAGCCAGTGTCTAAGGATGACGTTATTTTGATGAGGTTGATATTTGGTTGATTTTAGGTTGTGTTAGAAAGTGTCCAAAATCTAACATCGAGCCAATATCTTAAACCAAAGCATATTGACGTCAAATACTGACATACCTGTATATTCGCTACAAAATGGCAATTAAAATCCAACATCTGATAGAGGCCATAGTGGTAACGTCCACACAAAATCAAATCAATATATTTAGCTGATTTTAGGTTGGACATTGATGTCAGCCTGACGTTGGGTTCTGATGTCAACACGATTTTCATTTCCAAACAAAGTGCAATGTCCCACTAGATTGGGGTACAACGTCAATCTGACATCTTGTGCCTCCTGGGTGTTTAAGGCCATTTCGATCATCATAGAGTAAACATCCGTCATCTTCTTATCATTGACATGCATTTAAACAGTTTTGGGGTCAAGGGGTGTAAAGTTTTTGGACATCTTCTTGGACACTTTTAATGTTTCCAAACAGTTTGCTACAATTACAAATTGCCCTTGTCTTGAGGTAGCTCAATATGATGTGATTTACCTTCTATGTGCGATTTAATTGGACAGGAATCACAGGACTGGTTTTTCTAATCCCCTTAGACAAGAAAAAATAAAGTAGTGACTGCAAGTTGAAGGAAAGTAGTGGAGTAAAAGTACTGAACCAGCACTAAAAAAATACTCAATGGAAAGTAAAAGTACACTTTTTTAAAACTACTTAGTAAACTACAATTTCTGAGAAAAACTACTCAATTACAGTAATTTGAGTATTTATAATTTGTTACTTTACACCACTGCTGTTGGATGCAATATAGTTGTTACAATATTTTAATCATTTTGAAAAATCAGTGTTGAATTGTGCCTTGTTTGCAAATAAATCCTTAAAGAGAAATATAAAGAGAAAGACCAAATTGACCAAATAGTGCACTCTATACATACACTGTTAATGATTTTTGTAAATTAGACAGTATTTAACTGTAATTTGAACTGTATTTTACTGTAGGACATTTATGCAGCATGTTACTGTATTTTAAAGTGGCATTGTGAAAATGACTGTACATTTACAGTACGGATTTACAAAAAATATTGTAAATACATAAACAGCAAGATAAAAGGTGCTGTAAATGTAAATATAGTATTTTTGCTATGACTGATTTGCAGTAAGTTACTAGCGAACTGCTTCCAGGAAGTTACTGTAGATTCTACAGGAAAGTATTAACAGTGTAATATTCAAGCACATTCCACAACCTGCCCTTTTGTCTGATTAACTTTAATATGAAAGGGTTTTTTTGGACTTACTAAAACAATTTTAGTTCTGAAACTAACATGATGAATGTTTAATACAATGATCTCTTATCTGCCAAAACATCAAGAGAACACTGATTTTTCAGTCCATATAAAGCAGTAACAGCCTAAATCGAATCAAATATACAGTTTTGTGGGTAACACTTCATAATTACACACTATGAATCATCTATTAAGCATTAGCAAATGGTGAGTTCTTTATTTGTTAAGCATTAACAAATGTTAGTAAGCAGTTTATAACTGCAGATCCAAATGCTCTATTCTTGACTTATAAGTACATTTAAAATGAGCTTAATAATTGTACTTTCATATACTTTGTTACAGATTATTATTTATGACAATTAAGTATTGCATTTTTACAAATCATTTGTGTTTAAGGGTAGTTGTTTTTTTAAAGATCATACAGAATGAGTAAGTAAATGATTAATAATTTATTAACATTTATATACAATTATTATATGATAATATATACTAATAGTTAATTTGTATGTTATTAAATGCTTTATTAACTCAACTTCCTCCAGTTTTGTGACCTAATCTAAAGTCTGAGGACTATTTATGCTTTATTAATGCCTTATAAACGAGAATTAAAGGCTCAGTATCAAATAGATCTGTAGAACAATAGATCTTTGAAATCTTACCTAAAAAGTAAAATGATTGTAAAGTTTAAACATTGCAGAATAACAGGAGTGTCAAAATACAACATAAAATTAGACAAAACAACAACACTATAATAATATTTTGATACAACATTTCATTGTTATTTAGCAATGTTTAAACTGCACAGTAATTTTATTTTAGTTAAGATTACAAAGATTTATTTTTCAATTGATACAATTTCATTTATGTATCTTAAAATGAATAGAAACTAATAAAGTCATTTGTCTTTTACTGTTTAGAATTTAACTGAGCCTTTTTGATTTAAAAAGCATAAATAGTCCTCACTTTAGATTAGGTCACAAAACTGGCTGAAGATAAGTTAATGAAGCATTTATAAACATACAAATTATCTATTAGTATATACCTGAATAATAAGATAAATAAACATTCATTTGAATAGTTCATTAATCATGTGCTGACTGATCTTTAAAAACCAGCAACTTCTCTCTAATAACTGGTTTGTAAATGACGCAATACTTAATTTAGTAATGAAATAATAATAAATAACATATGAAAATTCAATTATTAAGCACATTATATATGTGCTTATAAGTCAAGAATAAAGCATTTGTATCTGCAGTTATAAACTGCTTACAAACATCTGTTAATGTAGAGTTAATGCTTAACAGATAATGAATTAACTCTTTGCTAATGCTTAATAAATGATTCATAGTGTGTAATTGTTATAAAGTGTTACCGCTTTGTGTAATGCATCATCCGCACCACTGGATGCCTGAATATCTCCAAAACAGCAAGGTTGCTTTCTTTAATTTTCCTTTTTCTGATGATGGATTATGAAAATGAGAGTATAGTGCAGACTGATAGAGCAGGTTCTGCCTCATCAACACTCTCCTCCATTAACACGAATGCCTTCAAGAATGAATCACAGTAATGCATTCTTGCTTATTCTGAATGAAGAGAAAAACACCGGCAAATGAAAAGGCTGTGGCATTCAAAAATGCAAATTATTCCAGCGACTGTCGCAATTTCTCTGTAAACAGTCCAAATTTGCACAACTAATTTTATATGAAGACATTCTACGGATACAAAATACAATCGCAAATATGGATAAATGCAAGCAACAGCAAAGCTCACATAAACAAAGGGAGAGAAATCGTGTGCGCGGTCACGATTCAGCTGGCGTCTGTTTTATTTTGTTTTAAAGTCCCTCTGATGGACACGATCTTTGTTTAGCTTTCTCACTTGTGATTTCATACATACAAATGTTTAAAATGTTGACACGGATTGTAAAACATTTCAATCCTGTATCTCTGTCGTTCATCTTGGTTGTGGAGAAATCAATTTAATGCCGCCTCACGCCATGGATTTGTCACATGGGCCTCCACGTAATGGCTTTTATTGATCGTCATTTTACAGATTTTCCTCTCCACTGAGGACATATGCACAGGACAACCCTTTGTGATCAAAGTTGTGATCAAGCAATCATGCTGTTTTGACCACATGCACAATTCCATCACATCAACATTGTCTTTATGTCCAGTTGTCTTGAAATAAGAGGATGGTCAGGACTCATCAGATGTGCAAACAAGGTCTAATCTCACTTATCCTGTGCTTACTTGCCCTCGTGGCAGGTAATTAGTCTTAATGACAGTGCTAGATAATAGCCTTTAACCAAGTCTGCTTTGAAGGGGATTTAAGGGGACACAAACTATCTTCAGTGTAACTTCTCTCTCTCTGCAAAAAAATATCAGTAAAAATGTCATAAATATTAACACTTGCCTGAAGCTTGCGCAGTCAGATTAGCCTAGTTGTCTGTGTTGTGAATGCTATAGGCATGGTTGGCCTGGCTGACCCCTTTTCAATCCTAGCCTGCAAGGACATTCATTCACTTCTCAAGTTTCTGTCCAAGTAAGACTATGAGATTTTTATCTGCCTAATTGCCCACGAGATATAGGACAGTGAAAAATGCGGGGTAAGCAACAACTGGGGCAAACATTTACTAAGTTGCTTGAATCCAACAGGGTCACGGCTATAAGAGAGCTCATTTATTCAAAGCACACCTTACCAGACTGTGGTTAATAATACAAGTCTGTTTCCACCTCGTTGGTAAACAATAAAAATGGGTAAAAGTTTAATGCTGGATAATTTTTAGTTTTAATTAGCAAGTGTGAGTCGTGATACTGAATGATCCTACATGAAGCTAATCGTTTGATTAAGGTGTTTACATGTCTGTACTGCACGTCAGTAATGCAACTAAAATTAAGGTAAATAAGGATTAAGGTAATCAAAAATCGCTGTTTACATGGTAAACTGTGAAATAAAATAGAGACACTTCATGAGATTTAGAGATTAGATTGAGATTTGCCATTAAAACAAGAGGATTAAAAATAATATAAAACTATTTTAAAAATAGGTTGATCTGCAGCTTTTGCGTTACGCAATTATGAGCTATAAAGTCACAACTGTAAAAAATAAAGTTGAATTTTGTAGAAAGGTAGAATCGTTGATTTAATATTCTGATGAATGAACTTATAATATAATATAATATAATATAATATAATATAATATAATATAATATAATATAATATAAAATAATATAATATAATATAATATAATATAATATAATGTAATATAATATAATATAATATAATATAATATAATACAATAGGGTGACACAGTGACGCAGTAGGTAGTGCTGTTGCCTCACAGTAAGAAGGTTGCTGGTTCGAGCCTCGGCTGGGTCAGTTGGCGTTTCTGTGTGGAGTTTGCATGTTCTTCCTGCGTTCGCGTGGGTTTTCAAAGACATGCAGTACAGGTGAATTGGGCAGGCTAAATTGTCAGTAGTGTATGTGCGTGAATGAGTGTGTGTGGATGTTTCCCAGAGATGGGTTGTGGCTGGAAGGACATCCGCTGCATAAAAACGTGCTGGATAAGTTGGCGGTTCATTCCGCTGTGGCGACCCTGGATTACTGAAGGGCCTAAGCTGAAAAGAAAATGAATGAATAATAAAATAAAATAAAATAAAATAAAATAAAATAAAATAAAATAAAATAAAATATAATATAATATAATATAATATAACATAATATAATATAATAAAATAAAATAAAATAAAATAAAATAAAATAAAATATAATATAATATAATATAATATAATATATGGGCAACACGGTGGTAGTGCTGTTGCCTCACAGTAAGAAGGTCGCTGGTTCGAGCCTCGGCTGGGTCAGTTGACATTTCTGTGTGGAGTCTGCATGTTCTTTGCATATTAGTCAATAATATTACTGAAATTAATTTAAAAACTGAATAAATATTAAATTACACACATTTACTCAAGTAAATAAACAGAATCAATGATGGGCTAAAAATATGCGGAATTCTGCACGCGCAGATTCCATGTGGGCCTACATATAAGTTTGCATTTATAGTTGCAATTTTGAAAAATTGCATATACAGACACTTAGTGAGGTACATAACCACAACAGTGAGACTTGAAAACAAAGTTATATAAAAACTCTTTAGTCTCTGTTATAAAATACTTGCAATTACACAAAGTAAATTCATTCTTTTTTTAAAGTAGCAGTGTTCATGAAATCAAATTTGTGTTGTTGCTTAGTTTAGTTTAAGGTTTAAATTTGCATGTTCTCCCCATGTTTGTGTAGGTTTCCTCCGGGTGCTTTGGTTTCCCCCACAATTCAAAGACATGCGCTATAGGTGAAATGAATAAACTAAATTGGCCATAATGTAAGTGTGTGAAAGCAAGGGTATATTGGTGTTTCCCAGTGTAGGGTTGTGGCTGGAAGGGCATCCGCTGCGTAAAACATGTGCTGGATAAGTTGGGGATTCATTCCACTGTGGTGACCCCTGATAAATAAAGGGACTAAGCCAAAAAGAAAATGAAAGAATGAATTTTAATAAAAAAACACACAACTGTAAGATATGAAGTTACTAACAAACAAACTAACAAACAAACTAAACGTTTATTTTTATTACTGAGATGAAACCAAGCTTCCATTTTTTAAGAGAGTTCTTCCAAAATCCTTTAGCTTTCTAGCAGTTACCGTTTTTTTACACTGAGGTTATCTTGGTTGTTTGTTCATATATAAATCGCTGACTATGACTGATGAAGCTATCCTACAGATATTAAGATGTACGTGATATTTGTTTAGGCTCATCGTCTAGTGCCGTTCCCCCGCTTTTGGCTAAACAGATTGCAGGCGTGTCAGCGAACGATGCTATTAAATGTTGACAAATGCTCTTGTCGACAAGCAGCATAGGTTAAGCTGTCCCGTAACATCCAGCAGGAATAATGAGGCAGGTGCCAAAGACAGAGACAAATCACTAGCGTACAACTTATCTTAAGCAGCAGGAAGAAGAGACTGGCCTGAGCCTGGACAGAGACTGAGAAGGAGAGAGAGAGAAAGTTAGAGAGATTACCATCTGTCTTTTAAACACTTAAATCAGTTCTTATGCTGGTTCAGCAGCAGTTTAAAGGAGAAGAAAAAATAACAGCCCTCCTTACAGGTCTCTGAAGCACTGCAGGAATCCATCAAGGTGAAGAGGAGGAAGCAAACCGCATCCTGGAAGACAAACTCGGGAAACCCAAGCAATCCTATCATGCTTAACTGTGACATGCAACTCTTTTTCCAGGCTTGTTTTAAAAGTAAATGATATTAAAACTTCACAAGCTGCTAAAACAGTATCATGTTATATCAACACCATACTGCACAACAGAGTCTGATAAATGCGTGTGTTCACTTAAAAGAGGGTTTTCACAGAGGTGTCATAGATGAACATTATTTGGTTTCTCAAAAAACCTTTTAGTGAACAGTTCTAAACAGAACAATTTATTTCTTAGTGTGACGAACATTTTAATGATCTAAAAATCTTCTCTGAAATAGAAAGGTTCTATGGATGCTAAAAGGACAGTTCAAACAAAAAATTAAAATTGTTTCATCATGTAGTCATCCTCAATTTGTTCCTTCTTATTTAAGTTTCTTTCTTCTGTTTAACAAAGAAGAATGTTGTAAAACCAAGCGGCAACATCCCGCTCTCCCTCATAATGCCAATACGGAAGTTACTAAAAACTGCAATTCATCGAAATTACACTAGGGCTGGCTCCATAATAGAGCAAATTTCTATTGAGCCCACTGTTAAAATGGTCATCTTTATAACAGAAAAAAATTTGTTTACAGCCTGGTACAACAAACAATTTTGGTGTATATAGCTAATATCACTTCATCACAACTGTGAGGGGGTAAATTTTTGTATTGTAACTCATCCATTTCGTTTTTATTAAGTTGTATTAAGTCTGCATAATTACGGGCGTGGCCACTTGAGTGACACCTACAGCAGGTCCTGCTGATCACCTCATGTGATTCCACACCTCACCTCAGCTGACTCTGGCTGATTAGCCGCTGAACTTGGCATATACATCGTATTTTTGTTTTGTTTTATGTGGCTTTACACAGTCTATTAAGTTTTGGATTTATTTCCTACAATTAACAGATAATATGGCATGCTGTGTGCACTTAATTGTGCTCACAAACCAATTAAATGGCCCTCATTTCCCAGGTGAGTGAAATTCTTATATGCTTATATACCATATCTATAAATGTATTTGTTTTATTTAATAATTTATCATTTATAATTTTATTTAGAACCCCTGGTCGGCGTGATGAAGCGTGAACAAAATGGCGATGATTGGCCATGCCTACAGTACTTGTAGCTTCATTTGCATTCTTCAGAAACCTATGAGTGACATCACGGATACTACATCCATATCTTTTACAGTTTGTGTGTAAAATACATAGTATTTTATTCCTACCACAAATGTCATAGTATAATAGTTTTTGCTCAACAGAAGAAAATATTTTTTTACATTTTTAAATTACCTAAGTGTGAGTTAATGGTAAGGGAATTTTTTTAAAGGGTGAACCATCTCTTCCATGTTAATTTAATTTTTATTTTTTGTAAATGTTAGCACGTAACATTTCTGGGACATTCTTGTAATGGTGATAGACAAATGTTTTTATAACATTAATATAATGTGGTTGGAAAGTTCTAATAATGTTTTAAACAACGTTGTGAGAACATTAAAAAAACATGAGACTAAAAAAGAAAACTTTTTGAACAAAGTTATTACAAGCTTAAATAAACGTTAATAAGTTGTCTAAAAAACTGATCATTTTAAACGTTGTTTAAAAAACAAGAATAATATTATTTAACTTAATGGGAACTTCAAGGGAAGTTTTTATTCAGGTTTAAAATTTCTTTGTGGAACTATTAACACCTATAAAGAACTTTCATTTTTTGTAAATTGTATTAAAATGTTTAAAGAAACTTTAAATACAAAAGATTATCATGTTAAGTTTAAATTATTCATATGTATATTCCACTAACTATATTCCACATCATGAGTTGCTAACCCCATGCACTGCTGAGCTTTTTCTTCTTAAAAACTGTACTAAAGATAGTAGAAGGTCTCAAAAATCTGCTCCTGTCTCCTACTGTAACCAGTTCCATCAATAAGCGGGATTCATAGCCTCCACTGGATTTCTATATGCCTAAAAATGTTGACTTTTACAAGGAAGCAGCTTGAGGTAGCAAATGGGAACACGGTTTGTGTCCCATTAGCAACACATTATTAGCTGTTTGATAATGTAGTCAAGGCAATGGCTAATGATAACAATTACCATTACACGTCTGACATTGTAGACAGCAATACATTAATTTAATAACCAATCTGATACAGTCACCCTATACAATTTACTATTTCTTTTCAGAATCAGAATCTGGATCAATCACATGGCTCAATTTATCCAACATTATTTGCCAATGTGTAGCATATACTAAACCGAAGTGAAAGTGAAGCAGGTAGTCTGAGCTTATGTGATTGGAGGGAGATTAATTTGCATATCCATTGTTCCACATAAAAGAAATGTGTCTAATCTAAGACGGGGTGCCCAAACTCGGTCCTGGAGGGCCAGTGTCCTGCAAAGTTTAGTTCCGACCCCAATCAGACACACCTGGGCTAGCTAATCAAGCTCTTACTATCCTTTCTAGAAACATCCATTCAGATGTGCTGAGGCAAGTTGGAGCTAAAATCTGCAGAACTCCAGCCCTCCAGGACTGAGGTTGTGCAACCCTGATCTAAGACATTAAAAACTTTAAATTATTTTTACTGTAAAAAGTGCAAATGTGTAATTTTGATTATCAAAGATGAGTTTTAAGGGAACATTAGTTTAAATATTGCTAGCCTAAAAAAAAAATAAAAGCTCATTTAAATGAGGTCATTTATATAGTTTGACAGCTTCAGCCACAGTATTCTTACTATTAGTTTGCTATGAGGGAATTATACACAAAAAGAAAGCCCCGCCCCCTACCCACTATTACATTTCAGTTGAAAGTACATCAGTATACTGTCTCAGCAACTTTAAAGGTTCTGTTTAAAGGTACTGTTCACGCAGACTTTAAAGGTGAGTATGTAAGTTTGATATCCAGTGGCTGATCTAGGTATTGCACTCCTGGATCAAAACACATTTTCACTCGACTCCTACTCTGACGAGTCCACGCAAATGCAGGTTGCCAGATTGACAACCTCAACAGGAGTGTGTCTGACTATAGAGCCTAAAGGCTGATTTGAACTGTTTTCTAACTAAAAGCAATCATACGCGATATTATAAATATATAAATATTTTTCATACCAAAAGGTGTTTTTGTCCTAACCAACACATGAAATTTCTCTTTTAGAAACGGCTTCTATTTCTCAGGTGAACAACAGGATAAATGATCACCTCAGGTACACCTCATGTGCTTTATTCAGTGTTAAATGCTAATAATGTGAGTGCCATTTTCCGTGTCAATATGCCATTTTACATGACTTTTATTGCCATACTACTGAAAGCAGCAGCAGGTAGTTCACTTCAGATCTTAAAATTAAACTTCAGAGTAACTCAATGCAAGCCAACATATGTCAATCATTTAATGTGTTACATGTACATATAATAATGTTAATAAAGATGTTTAATAACCTTTCCATTTCATTGAAGTGCAGTACGTGCACTATAATGTGTTTCTGAATGGCTGTATTTAAATTTCTGTCATGTTTCGTCTGGTGCAAAGAGTCAAATTGTTTATCACTGCAAACTTTGTCACGTAGCGTGTTGTTAGGACACAGGGTTACAATGTAACCTGCTCACCTAATGTCTACATTCGTAATATTTACATTATTTTCTAATTAAAAACCACGTCATGTGGAACTCTGAATCAGTGTCTCATTTTAAAGGCTGCTATTGTTCACCGAATGTCGCATTTCGGTCACGGTTGCATAGAGCCTTCCTGACTGAATGAATGAAATACATGGTTTTCCATCAATGCAACCCAAGGTGCTGAAATATAATTGGCTAAAGTGGCATTAGGTGAATTAAAAGAACCAAAACAAAGACAGACATGTAACTCAGATTTTCAAAGCAGAATATCTGACTTCAGCATTGTTTTTCAGATAAACAATAATGTTCACTTAACATGGTTCTTAAATATCTGCAAACATATTATAATATTTATATGCTTTAGAAAAGTCAAAAACGTGCATGCAGCACCTTTAATACCTCCATTAATGCACTATTATCTTAGTGCACTAACCCTATATAATGCAAAAGCATGCATGTATTTTTCGTCTACTTTGTCCTTACCGAAGTCAGGCTTATCTCTAAAGGTTACTTTGTAGACAGCTTCTGTTGACAATATATTTTTGCTTTTATGGCTATATGGATTGATCGCCAGTTAAATGACACAAGGGCACCTCTCTTTTGCTTGACATTTTTGGCTACTAATGTCCCATCCTCAGCACTCATCAGATCAAACACATTTTCAGATCGCTTGGCAGAGAAATACAGCCTTTGTTTTCAACTTGTTTATCTACGTTTCTTTGTTCCATGTATACCGTATACAATATTGCTATATTTTTGTATCTTCCTGACCATCCATATCTATTGGTTTTGACGAACATGCACAAACATTAATCAACCATATAAAAAATGTGATGTATTTTTTCATTTAAAAAAGCATTAATAACAAGTGAAAATGTCACAATCACCAGCAATCTCGCAGTTGCAGATCACTGGAGAACTACAAACTCACGGAACTGGACTTAAAATCCCATCATGCACCTCTCACACACCAGTTCCAGTTCTCTCCCTGATTACACACACACAGCTCGTAACTCATCATGGACTCATTATCTGGACTATATATTCACCTCTCAAGCACACACGATGGAGCCTTTATGATGCAAGCTGAGATTGCATCACATAGCGATACAATATCAGACACAATGCACTGAAACTGAGTGAGTGACGTCACTGTGAGGGGTAGGGTTAGGGGTGGGGTTAGGTGAGCCCAATAAAAAGCATTGGATGCAGCTCAGATTGCACTGCACCAGGTATGCATCCAGACCCCTCTCCAATTCAAAGTGTTCTCTTGTCTAGTCTTGCCATGCTTTTGATAGTGATGGGCAAAGTAAGGCTTTATGAAACACTGAAACAGTCGAAGCAAATGTGTTGAAGCTTCAACACGTTTCGAAATACGTCTCTACAGTGGTCATATTTATGTATTGCTCTGGAACAGCTTCAGCAAAGAAACAGTTAATCAAATTGAGGTATTAAACCCTCACATTGTAAAGTTGAGGCTTCAAGTGATTTAGTGAAACTGTGAGAGTTTCAGACTAGCATGTCGAGATAATGGGTTTGAATCCACGGTGATGCAGTTATAGATATTAGTTTTTAAATGACCTGTTCTTGTAACGTGTTTTGTTTTATCATTGGTCTGACATACGAATGACCACTTTGTGAATGAATATGTCTTGTTTTGGTCAAAAACAGTTATTCAGTATATGAAGTTATTCAAATACATCAAGTCATAATTTCAGAGTGTTCAAGTCGGGATTCGAACTCAGGTCACTTGCAGCACAGTTACTCTGTGCACACGCACAGTCCACTAGGCTATAGGGGATAGAGATTGTTTCTGATCTGTTAGTCAAATGCAGATTCACCAGGTCTCGAAGGGCTTCTGAAATGACCAATGCTTTGAATCGCTTTAGTCACATGACCTGGTGTTTTAAAACACTTTAGTCACGTGACCTGGGTGTTTCGAATCACTTTAGTCACATAACCTGGGTTTTTTGGATCATGCTTCAGTGCAGTGTTTCGAAACACCTATGCTTCAGGATCTCGACACCTTGCCTGTGACCACAACTACAATTTTGGATTACACTCATGTATCTGTTTGTTCCTGTTTGACCATTGCCTGCCGGACTAAGCTATTAATAAAACTGGCTTGGACTCTCAACTCCGTTGTTACCCGACTAAATGTTACAGCAAAAGTGGCTAAATGACAAGTGATTTAAGTCAGCAATTTTTACAAAAAAAAAAAAAAAACTAAACAAAAACAAAACATAAATGGAACAGGTATTCTGAAAAAAAATTCATTGGATTTCCTAAAAAAAATTAGGTAAGTGGTTGCAAACTATTTATATGGACTGATTTTACACAAACAAATTGAATTTTGTAAGGTTCAACATAATATGTTTGTTTAAATTCAGCCCATATAAACTGTTTGCAACTTTTAAAAATGTAGTAAATCCACAAAAACTAAATTTCCAGTAGAGTTCAAGTAAAATACTGATCAGTCTAATCTGAGAAATGGCACTCTCTGATTTCCATCATAAGACTTAATTATGTTTCACTAGCAGCTGACATTTCCACTTCACAACTGCAACGACAAATCAAACAGAACAGTTTTGTGCTGGATTGGAGCAAAATGAATGCATACTTCTCAGTCTAATCATCTCATAAACTCACATTTTCTTTGTCAACTTTCATTTTCTGGTACATTCTCACCCACTCACGTGATTACTGCAAACGTAATATGCCAACTGTATGTTATGGCAACAGCAGGGAAAAAGGGTTTTCATTTCATGTTGGACCATTGCCAAAAAGACATTACAAGATTACAAGTTTAACATGTGTTTTTCAAAGTAGTTAATCCACAGTTTTAATCCGTTACACACTATTAGTGCTCTTGAAATAGGTAATGGAGGTGGGTCCGGATTGAATTCTCTCCAGAGTCTGTACTTTAAGAAGCCCTAAACTATTTAATATACATTATCCTCTAGCTCTTTGCACTAATGTTTGGTGCACCTAACTTAACCTAAACATTCATTTTGTGTAAAGGAAAATCGCAACATAACCATGACACACGACTGACTCATTTGAAATCAACTGAACTGAGCACCAGAAAATATCCATCCAGTCGAACTCTGCATTAGAGTCGTATTTATTTTCATAAACTCCATTTTGAAGCTTTCATTATGAAAAGTGATCAGGCGGAGCAGTAACCCCGCGCTCTCCCTTTAATTTACAACTTTAATCAAGAGGAACTGTAAACAATGGGCCATTAGCATATTCATACTACATCAGTCCCCGAATCACTAGTCTCAAACGACATTAGTTCTCGTAATGACGGGGTGTAAAGAGCAGTATGTCACACTTTTTGACATTTTGTTTCTGTGTAAATGTACTTGTCTCAGCTATTGTGGCATACATAATCATGTTTATCTAATAACGGCTTGGCCTCAGTGAGAATATACAGTACATGTCACAGAGTCATATTACTGAAAAAACCCAAAACAACAGACTATGTTTTATTCATGAATGACTTGTTGCTGGTTACACTCAGTGGTGAAAAATAGTACTGACAAAACCCCCCCACAAATAAAAGTACTTACTTGCTGAAAAATGTAGTGCAAGTAGAGTAAAAGCATCTGTTGTAAATACTAGTTGAAGTATGAGTAAAAATTAGCCCATCTAAAAGCACTCGAGTAGTGAGTATTATAGTATGTGTAAATTATTCCACCAAATTTAAATGCTTATATCAGTGCCACTTTTTTTGATGGTGTTTCAAAAAGTAAGTTAAATTATGTGTCATACAGGGACTATAAATTGATATGTTATGGCTTAGATCAGGGGTGCCCAAACTTTTTCTTATTAAGGGAGCAAAAACTAAACTTGATTAAGGGTGGTAAATATACCAAAAGTTTACAAATACTTTATTTGTATTAATAATTATGAATTTTTTGTATGTTTTATAATGAGTATGTCTTACAATAAAAAAAAACATGATCAATCCCATTTATAACAATAAAAAAATATACTTCGCCTTGATTCGCTTGCTAATGTCTTCTGCAATATCCGCTATCCATCAAATAACTGTATTTAATAAAAAAATCTGATTCATTCACAACAATTAATTGACACATTTTATTTCTTTTATTTATTTTTTTTTTGGAGCTCAACAGTTCAAAAAAACAAACAAAGTTAAGTTAACCTAGAAATGACAATCCCTGTTAAAGCCATTCCCCCCAAAATTTCCCATAATTCTCCCTCTCTTCTCAGATGGGATGGAGGGCCAAATCAAAGGTTACCGTGGGCCAACTTTGGCCTGCGGGCCCTATAGTTTGGGAATCTCTGGCTTTGATTATGCACTTTGAACCCCAAGTAACAAGCTATGAGTGCCCAGCAGTTGACGCCGCAAACCAGCCTTATGCTGAAAGAATACAATTTGTGCATGTTTTTTAAAACGTAACGTTCTGTAGTGCATTTGGTAATTATTTAAAACCATTTTGTGATTTCACTCGTCATATAGGCATCATTCATCTACTCAGAGACATACAGTCTCTCGGTTGTTGCATGTAAGGAATTCTCATCTTCTTGGACATGTTTTATGCTTCCACAGTGTACATGTTTGCTGCATTTATAAACCAACTGTGTCTTGAGGTTGGCCTGATTGAAAAGAAAAAAAAAATCAAAGGGGGCTAATAATTCTGACTTCAACTGTACATACAGATACAGCACTAACAGTGTATTTAAGTAAAAATTCTTATTTAAAGCTACTTAGTAAAGTAAAATCCCATGGAAAATCTACTTAATTACACAATTTTAGCATTTGTAATTCCTTAATTTACATAACTGGTTACACTGCACATTTGTTTTTGCTTTTAGGTAGACATGAAGCTCCTTTTTCAAATCGTTTTTCAATATCCAGTAAGTTGCAGTTCTGTGGGATACATTTGCTTGATTGGTTCAAGCTCATAGAAAGCCAACAGTAATTGAAATAACCACTTCTTACAACCAAAGTCTACAGAAGAGCACCTTCGAACACATAATACATTTAGCCTTGAATCTGATGAGCTGCAGCAGAAAAAACTCAACAGACTCAACAAAACAATTGAACAATAGAAGACTGGAAAAAGATTTTCTGGTCTGTCATCAAGTGACTTCTCATCAAGTGACATCCAAAGTGCTGGGACAGAATTTGGTATGAACAAAATGAAAGCATGGACCTGTTTTTTTTATCAACAATTCAGACTTCTGCTGCTGTGTAATGGTGTTTTTTTTATAATATATTTAATTGTTATATTTGTATTTTTGGGCATATTGACCATACTGTATCCCCTTTATGTGGTGGAATGGGATATGACAAATCTGCAGCAACTGTGTAATGCTGTCATATCAATATTTGACCAAAAATCTGTTCAAAAATCTGCTTCCAGCACCTTGTTAAATCTGTACCACAAATAACTAAAGCAATTCAGAAGGCCAAAGGGGAACCATATTGTAAATATCCCTGATTTTTAAAGAAACTTTCCTGCAGAAATGTACTATAATAGAGCAGGGACAACTGAAGCAGTGTTTCAGTTCCACCTTGTTTTCTCTCACAGAAACCAGTTGTGGAGTTCTTTTCCTTCTGGAGATGGAAAGGGTTCAACCCCATTTAATGGCAACATAACTCTTCTTCAAGCAAAAGAAGAGGCCTGCAGAGATGCTGAGACACAAGTGTCAGGCTTGGATTTAACATTTACACAGATTTTTTTCTCTCCACAGTTTTTTAATGTTGAAGAACTTTTTTGTGAAGCTTGATGAATATGCAAACAGACAGAAATTAAAAGCAACAATAGAACGTAACGATAAACACCTTCTTGTGAATAGGACAGCAGTAGGTTTATATCTGAATTTCCTACTGAGAATCTTTGAGAACTCACAAAAACAAGGTAAAAAAATGATTGTCACAAAAATAAAATAACATTATCATCTGAAATGATATAAATGCACAGCCAGAGCAAACATCAGAACCGCAATTCCTCTGAGATGGTTTCAAGTAAACACTTAGATGCTTTTGAGGTCGCAAATTCTTTTTAAAGGTTTCATTTTCAATTCAGTCTAAAGATGTGGGAGTCACATAAACCTTTTCTCCACCTCCAATTACTTTTGGTTGCAACACAAACCCGAAGTCATGGAGTGCATAAACAGAGCAGATGTTTCATAAACAAAATATGAGATATTTATGCAGCAAAGCAGACAGAAGAACATACAGCGCTGACAAACATCAAATTCCTCAGCTCGGCAGTCAATTAAATATGAATGATTTTAATCAGTTACGTAAGTCACACACTCATGTGAGTGTTACATTTGTTTTGTTGCTTCAAGGGCCTAGATATTTTATGTTTTATAGCTAGAAATATAGCATAATTGATGACACAACAAGGTCACTGCAAAAAGAAAATTGAAATTTTCCCTGTTTTTAACTTGTCAGATATGTCCCAAAGGAGCCTCGTAACCAACGCCGGGATGTAAATGCCAAATACAGGTCGTTTAATTCTAACTATCATTGCCTTCTGCCCAATAAATCCTGCGAGTATAAAAAAAGCCACTGCATGCTACAAAAATAACTAACATATCTCAACTTGACTCCCTACACTCTCAGAAATAAAGGTACGGGAGCTGTCACTGGGGTGGTACCTTTTTAAAAAGGTACTAATTTGTACCTAAAAGGTCCATATTAATAACTCAAGGGTACATATTAGTACCTAAAAAGTACAAAAGTGTTCCTCTTAAAATTTGTAGGCACAAATATATACTTTTAAAGTAGCAATATGGACCCTTCAAGTACAAATGTGTACGTTTTGAAAAGGTACCACCCCAGTGACAGCTCTCATACCTTTATTTCTGAGAGTGTAGAAATATAAAAAGTGTGTTTAAAACAATATTTGATCAATCAATCACAACCAATAACACAAATTTCTCTGATTTCATAGCATTCTTGAAATCCCATGCAGCCTCTAATATATGTCACAGAGCCCGCTATTCAATCTAATCCAATAATAACGACAACCTGGCTTTTCAAATTTCCCCCTGTTTGATGTGGAATTTCACGGGACATATTTCACGATCCTTCCCCGGAGACACTTTAACCGCTCCGGGGTGTATTGCAGACCTTGTATTTACATAATGAAGTCTTCTGTTTATTATAAACTTGCACATTCGCTTCACGGAAGACCATTAAACAAGCGCAAAATAGGAAAGAACAGGAAAGTCGGCGTGCCGGATAGCGTATTAAAATGCAAATGTGACTTAATCTTGATCCGTAGCTCTCCAAGGGCCAGAGAAACATGAGCCAAACAGGTAATGCATCCTCTGGCTTTGGCCTCCCTCCGTCTGTACAATGTAGAGATGGAGCTGATGGAGATATCATCTCTTTTATTGTGCAGTTGGCTTGGGCTTTTGTGTGTTCTGGGAATGGGGAACGGTATAAAGGGGCAGAGGAGGAGAGTAAACACATATCACTCCAGATTACATGTTGTTGTAAGCCATTTTGGCACTTGTTGGAGGATAAAGGCTCATCATAAACAGACAAAATGAGCCTTGTTTGATATGGGAATGAATTTGTGGCTGTTTTGCCGGCTTTTTTGCTTTCATGTGTGTAATAAAGGACTGCGGAATTACTTTGGTAACCGCAAAACGGTAGTAAAGACCTTGTTTAATCAAGAAAGTCTTCCGACTAACAAGCTCACCTAACTCATTAAGGCATAAATCTGAAGGCAAAAACACTTTTTCCTCTTGCTTTTGTCAGTTTTTGAGATTTTGGGCTTTTTGGTTTTAAATGTGTTTTTTTCCCTCAGTCTAATCGGAAGAAAACATCCAAAGTACACTTTTAACTGTTTCATTTAGTACAATTTCAATTTATTTCTGTATATTTCCACAAAAATACTATTTTTACCTGCAATAATCCATAAATCTCCACTTCAAAAGAATATAAATATACCAAACTTCACAGTTATATTTATGTGTATTTTTTTATAATAAAATAAAATAAAATAAAATAAGATAAAATAAAATAAAATAAAATGAAATATAGGTAAGGCATAATCAACAACTTTCCATGCATTAAAGGATTTTAATGGTGAAGGACCACATAATGCACTAGCGAATATGCATTAAAATAGTGGATAGTGGAAGCAGGGCACTATTTGTCTGAATTTTCGTCAGTTTTGAAAATATTTCGTTTAGATTTTCTAGTCCCTCCACAGAATCATCAGTGACAGGCAGGCAGACAGACAGAGATCATGTGCATGCTGCGAATGTTATTAAGATGCGATTTCATCAATACGATCATAAAGTGGACAAATAAGACATTCTCAGTTAAACCTGGAGTGTGTTTCCAGTCACACGTTTCTATTGTCTAATTTCTACCACTCCTCTGATATGGGAGGATCTGTATGTATATTGGCTTTCTCTTAACGCTACCATTGCCTTTAATACTGCGAAAGCTGGGCTACCTATATTCTGCAATTTCATAATAAACACAAATTTTATTTAAAGTACCATATTAATTGAATACCTTCAGTAATATGTTACTTTATGCATAGGCCAATAAAATTAAAGATAATTTATTTTATTTCCTATCGACTTTAAGCCTTACATTTCTATAGATTTCATTATAATACTATTTTTACCTGCACTAAGCCAGTGGTTCTCAAACTTTTAAACCCGCGACCCCCATTGTAAGATCGTCAAGAACTCGCGACCCCCCACTACCAAAGCATATACAAACAATAAAAATAGCTTTTTTTAAGCTGTTCACAATATTTTAACTACATTTACTATAGATTACAGGGCTCGAAATTAACATTTTTGCTTGGTAACACTGGTGCTTCTAACTTTAAAAATGTAGACGCACCAGCCAAAATTTAGTGGCTCCCACCAATTATCGCACTGTTACTACAAGTTTTATAAACAGATTTATTGCATTTGAAAATCAACACTAATCAAAACTAACAAGCAAAAAAATAAATATGCATGCGTGAGGAAAATATGTCTTAATGAAATCCTGTTATCACAAGAAAAGACATTTTTATAACATAATTGAGTGACCAAAAGATACACGGACGGATATCCCAAAAGATATCCCACAGACTTTACAGTGAATGCTAGTTATTTTCATAGCAGACTTGAAGCCAATGGAGGTCTTTTATCCACTCTTCAATAAGTATAGCTGGTGGATTAACATTCAGCACATGATCAGTAATCAGATGTGCCAATATTTGTAGCTTTAGGTGTTTCTAAGACAAAATCTGTCAGTGTTGTTTTCATTCTCTCGTCTTCAGCGCTTTACATTTTCGCGGTTGTAGCTCCTGTCATCTGAAGACAGGAGGCGTTGACTGAGTGATTGACAGCTGATTTTAACCAATCATTCGTGTTCAGTTCTTAGAGCAGTGGGCCAATAAGAAGAGCGCGAAGGCGGGGCAAGCGTTGAAGGCTTTGTTTACTGCGGCAAGCTGACATGACAACAGTTTTAAACTGTTCCTGAGCGCTGCGTTCCAAGTACAAAGATGCATTCTGCCCGAATGTGTCCTAAATACTTTATGAATCAGTAATATCTTTTTAAAAATCTGAAAATATTAGCTTTCACTTGTAATACTGAAAAATATTTATTATAATCACTGAAAATTACACAATTTTTAAATAACTCTCGCGACCCCTTGAAATTATTCTGCGACCCCCGCAGGGGTCGCGACCCCCAGTTTGGGAACCACTGCACTAAGCCATAAATCTCCACTTCAGAAGCATATACATACATCAAACTTTACAGTTATATTTATTCATTTATTCATTTTCTTTAGGGCTTAGTCCCTTTACTAATCCAGGGTCGCCACAGTGGAATGAACCGCCATCTTATCCAGCACATGTTTTACGCAGCGGATGCCCTTCCAGCTGCAACCCATCTTTGGGAAACATCAATACACACTCATTCACTACGAACAATTTAGCCTACCCAATTCACCTATACCACATGTCTTTGGACTGTGGGGGAAACCGGAGAACCCGGAGGAAACCCACGCGAACACAGGGAGAACATGCAAACACAGAAACGCCAACTGACCCAGCCGAGGTTCGAACCAGAGACCTTCTAGCTGTGAGGTGACATCACTACCTACAGCGCCACCGCGTTGCCAGTTATATTTATATATAGTTATATTTAGTTTTTTATAATATAATATAATATAATATAATATAATATAATATAATATAATATAATATAATATAATATAATATAATATAATATAATATAATAATTAAGGGATAATCAACGGCTTGTCGTGCGTTAAAGGATTTTAATGCACGATGTAGAGGCGAAAGCAGGGGCGTTGCTAGGGTTGAAAGGGATAAGGGGCTTAGCCCCAAAGAAGTCTGTGACTTGTAACACCAAAAAAGAAAAGAAAAACAACATTGATAAATTAACCCACTTCTCATTTACTAGTCTGTCATGAGTCATATCATACTGTACCTCTTGAGCCACCTGTTTCCTCCTGATTTGCAGTGTCTGTTTTTTTTTGAAAAATTTTGTAATTTTCTGCATGTCTTCAAATCTGAAAATATGATTTATTTTATAGAGTGAGTTGTTATCCAATGTGATACAAAGCTCCAAACATGTACATTTGGACAGAGTGATTAACTGAGGTGTAGTGTTGTCAAGATACTGGAATTTCTAAATTCAATACCTTGCAAAATACTGATAATCAATGGCTATTTTAATAAAATAAAAATTGCATCAAAAATAGTAAAAAAATATTAAAATAAAGATCTATATGCTAGAAATATCTTTACTTCAAACTTCTTTGGAGGGAGTTTTTTTCCAGTCTTTCTCAAAATAGGATGATGTGGGCATTGTGGCATTTTAAATGCATGTAATGCCTGTTTTTCATTCATGCTTGAGCAGAAATTCCATATATGCCTAATGCCTCACAAAAGTAGTAAGAAATGCCTGATATGGATGAAGGCATCCAGCTATTGCTGTAGTTGAATGCATGAAAATAAGATCTGAATAAACATAAAATGGCTTTAACAGATCATTTACACTAATGCGACAATAAATGGTTTATATGTGTTCTTCCAGCAATATTAGGTATTTTCATAGGAATAAAGTGGATTTATAATCTGATGCTAACTGGCATAGCATATTACAGTAACGTTAGCTATAAAAATAATAAGCTTGATGCATGAACTCACTGTGATTTAACTACAGAATGTGAGATATTACTGGCTATATCATCTAGATAAAAATGTCTAGATATCTATACAGAGATGTATAAAGTACTAGAGACCCAGACTTAAGTAAAAGTACAAGTACTCTATCAAAAAGTGACTTGAGTAGAAGTAAAAGTGCTCTTTAAGCACCATACTTAAGTGGAAGTACTAAAGTATTCAACATTTTTTGTACTTAAGTATTGCAAGTAGTTTATTTCAAAATTTACTACTCAAGTACTCAAAGTAAAAGTACAAGTATTGTGTAATGTAGTTATTAAAGAATGCAGTCAAAAGACATCATATTGTTTTGTTTATTTTAAATCTCTTTTTTGGGAGCACGTCATTAAGCAGAACAAAAAGAAACATGACTTACAATACTGTTTTTCTCTCACGCTTGAACCACAGATCTGACAGATTATAACAGCTTTAACACACACCTTTCAAAGTTGTGTGTCACAAAAACAGTCCATAATCCACTCAAAACGCTATTGAAACCCATTTTCGGAGCACAATTTACTGGTTGTAAACGCTGTAAACGAACGTTCTAATTCACTTGATTTTGATTTTATTGTAAAAAAAAAGAAAACGTGTATATTACTGTGTTAAATGAAAATCTGAAATATTTTATGGCTTATGGCTATGATTTAGTATTCAAAAATGTTTTGTTTTGATTGTTTTAATTAAATTGGTCTTAAACTTCATATTTTTATAGTATATTTATTCATTCTGGTACTTTTACCATAAACCAACATCTCAACCATTTGGTAGAGGCTGATATTTTAGAAATTATGGGATGTGTTGGGGGAAAATGTTGGTTTTTTTTCTTGGTGTGACAGTTAAATGGTTACTTGTAATACAATTGTGTCCTTTAATACAGCAGTAATATATATGAACTGTACCCTTAATTTGACCCGCTCAAAGAAAACACTCTTTCTGAATGTATCAAACAAAACTCATGCACTGAAGACAGCATGAGCATTTATAGCAAATAAACTAATGTAAATATTCTCCCGCCTGCTTTTTAAACGCAGTTATTATTTGGTTATTTTCTTCACCTTCTCAACAGAAAGGGCTGCTATCGGCTTTAGAAATGAAAGCGTTGTTCACTGACGGCGGGAAGAACAGCCGCGGTTACAGTCTATGTATGTATAATACGCGGTTATCACAGGTAATCTATAATAGACACAGTGGAGAAAACTTGCACCTCATACACGCCCAGGTCTGGATCCACAAGTATCGCTTTAACAGCCAATAGCCAAAAGTTACCTCACAAACAGGCCAGCGGGTCAAATGTCCAAAGTGAGAGAGGCAGAGATGGAGTCTCACAACATTTCTCTGTAGTAGTGAAATAGCGGCTTGTGTGCTGTGCCGCCTTCACTCGCCCTCGCGCCTCCGTCCTTCGCCATAGTATTGCGACACCGCACATAGGAGATAAATGACGTCAGTACATAATAACCCGTTATGATCTATTACTGAACCGATATCGACCATTTTGACACCTCTAGTAACGAGTAACGATGCAGCTCATAAAAAATCTATCGGAGTAAAAGTATTAAACTCATCGAAAATATGTACTTAAGTAAAAGTGGAAGTAGGAGAAAAAAACAATACTCCAGTAAAGTACAGATACTGCCTTTTAGTACTTAAGTACAGTAGTGAAGTAGTTCTACTTCGTTACTATACATCTCTGTATCTATATCATATCTAGAAAGCTACAATTTACGTTTTTCTGACTAACTTGCATGTATTTACATTTATGACGCACATTTTAATGATAAGTTATTTTCTTTCAACAAAACTACACACATTTTTACAGCAAAAACAATTACTAAGCTTTATCAGTAGTTAGAACTATTCAGTTTCGCTAAAAAGTTGTAATATTACCTCATCAGCTTCAGCTCCTCATAATAATGAATGATGACTGAATCAATGGATGGTGCAGTGGCGGGATTTTTTTTAACACTTGCCGTTTGCCAACAGTGCCACTCCCACCTGCTGGTAGAAACCGGTACTGCTGAACAGCTGACTAATTACCCGACACAAACGCTCCGTTGGCATTGAGCGGAATGTGCGTGATGTATGTGATTATTTTAAGTACTTAGATAACAAAAAAAATATTATATACAACAATTTTTTTTAAATGCAACATTTTCAAAAAGATCAGGGGCTTTTGACAATACATCAGGGGCTTAAGCCCCCAAAGCCACCCCCTCGCAACGCCCCTGGGCGAAAGACCACCCGATGCACTAGTGGAATGTGGTCGCCTCCACAAAGTGCATTAAAATCATTTAACACACAGCAAGCCATTTATTATACCGCTTATTCCATGGTTGTTGGCCTAATTTTAAACTAGATAAATAAAACATTCCCAGTCACACCTGAGGATCTGAACGTATATTGGCTTTTTCTTAATGTTATCGTTATCTTTAATACTGCGAAAGCTGGACTACCTATATTCTGCGATTAACATCTCACAATAAACATAAAATTAAATATCAATTAAATATGCTTTAGGAATATGTTACTTTATGCATTGACTAATGAAATGAAAGACAATGTATTTTATTTCCCATCAATTTTAAGCCTTATATTTCTATAGATTTCCGTTACAGTACTATTTTTACCTGCACTAAGCCATAAATCACCACAAAGGACATAAATACACCAAACTTCACCATTATATATATATATAGATATATATATATATATATATATATATATATATATATATATATATATATATATATATATATATATATATACAGTATATATATATATACAGTATATATATACAGTATATATATATATATATATATATATAATGAGTTTTGTAAAAATTTAGTTTGTAAATGATTAGCCTTTATGAACACTATGATTAACACATTTTATTGAACAAATAAATAAATAAATAAAACCAGTAAACTCCAGTAAAAAAAAACTAACTTTAAGCATTTTTTTAACATAATTCCAGTCTTGAGTTTTTTGCGCTAGAAATTTATTGAAATTTAATGAAATTATTTTTAAATAGGAAATTGGTAAAAAAGTAAAAGAATAACACTGTTATTATGATATAAATAAATAAAATAAATAAAATTAATAAAATAAATATTTGCATTTCCTAAAGTAATTAACTAAGGAATTATGCTAAAGTGATACAAAAAAGTTAGCCATTTTAAAGTAATCAACTTAGCAAGTACGTTGAAGTAAAACAAAAATCTTGCAATCCTTAAAGTATCAACTAAGGAAGTACGGTGTTAACAATTAATTATATGGTCTCGTCTTGAAAGAAACAAAATGCTATAATTTATATACATTACTCAAGCGCTGCTATTCAATAGTTTTTTTTTTTTGAGCATCCCAGCACAATTAGTCAAGAGAGCTTCATTTCTCAACCTCTTCAACCTTTGTTTCAACAAAAAAAAACAAAAGCACCAAGATGAATGTGGAATTAACGCTGACAGCAGCTGACTCAGGTGCTTATAAACGGATGCGAAAGTAAACTTGAAAATGGCAATTACATTACAGCCCTCAGGAGGACCTTCTCTATTCGGCTGGATTTGTTGTTCGCCGGGCAAGAAGCCATATCTGTTGTTTTGGCTGTGGAGAAGGAGATACGTGTAGTCAACAAGGCACAAAACACTTTGTCTTCAATTTGCAGAGAAAAACATGAATTAGAACAAAAGCTAAGCTGAAACAATTGTCTTGTGGCTGTTGTGATGTCAGATTGTGAATATCAATGGCAGATTTTATTAATTTACGGTGCTTTATTGTTGTAGTGAAATGACAAAGCAAAAAGCTAAAAAAGGTGTAAATGCATAAATATTACATAAAAATGAGAATTGAAATATCTAGTTTCATATTAGAATTTAATTTTAAAGTCTTAAAGTCAACTATAAATATGAAAGTCACTAAAATCAAATGTCCAACACATCTATAAATCCACATTAACATTTATCCTTTCATCAACAAAATCCCCGACCAGCATAAATAAATATGGAATAAAATAAAATAGTAAAAAAACAATAAAAGAAAAGAAATTTATTCATGATTAAATGCATCCATATATAAAGTATTTTTTGTTTTATTTCGGCTAGAATAAAAGCAGTTTAAAAAGTTTTAAAAAACATTTTAAGGTTCAAAATTATTAGCCCCTTTAAAGGCACCTATGGTAAAAATCAACTTTTCAAGCTGTTTGGACAGACATCTGTGTAGGTATAGTGTATAGACTGTCATATTGGGCTGATATAAACACACCCAATTCTTTTTTCAATTTAACAACTAAAAAAACGTGAATCCGATTGGAGCGGTTTTCAGATGGACCGCAACTTGACATAGAAGTGAGGTCCCCCAGCCCACCAATATTGATGACAGGGCGCGTCATCATATCCTCAGTTTGTTGTTTCACGTCCACCATTTTCAGTGTGCCGAGTCAAAGCAGATGTCACTAAGGAACACCCTTGCTCTGTTTTAGATGTAAGGCTTTTGTAAATTGGTAATTTATTGTAAGGATGTAAATTATTATTTGTAACTTAGTTTGTTTGTAGGTAGGTTTGCAAGCATGTGCACTTTTCATTGCGTCTATCTTAAACTTCAGCCGTTTGCATTTCTCGCGTTCACAGAAGCTCCCTGTGATCTTAACTAGGTGCAGCTGGAAAGTGCGAGTGCGTTGCCTCACGTGTGTGTCTCTCCATTGGAAATAAAATAATGAACTTGCCTTTAGGTCGCACACCAGAAACGCAGCTCGGCAACGCTCAGCGTTGCGCCATGCAGCGCCATGCATTTCAGAATTCTAAACATAGGTTTCTATCAGGGTACACACAACAGCGCTTCAAGTCGGCGGCTGTCCGCAGCGCCCAGCCACGATTCAGGACACTTCATATTTCTGCTGCGCCACAGAGAGCCATCTGAATAGTTTCGTTTTTAATAACATCCGAATGTGCGTGTCTGAGTGTGTCATGTCGCAGCTCTGGTGCCTCAGTCAAAGTTAATTCAGTGTGCGTGGTTATTAGTCTCAGTGTACAAGCTCGAAACTTTAAACTAGCACACAGTTGGCTGTAAAACTATACAAAGACACAAATGATTTTGTACTCTCTGCTTGGTCTGTGTCCAACTCGTACATGTACGGCTGATTGCTGGTCCTCTCACTCATGTTGCTTCCCTCTGTCTGCCTGTCTGCTGCTAAACACAGAGCGGAGGAGCTCTTGGCTCCGCCCTGTTGTTACGTTGGGCGGGAAGTCGAAACTAATTATCATGTGAAGCAACACACTCCTGAAACGGCTGCCTGTGTACATGCCCCCAAAATGACACTTTTGAACACATTATAATAGAAAAATCTGAATTGTGTTTTGAACTGAACCTAACTGGCACACTCAGAAGAACCATAATATTATATTAAATTTAAAAAAGGGGTAAACTATGTGCCCTTTAAGTTTACTTTTTTTTTCGATTGTCTACAGAGCAAACAACCGTTATACAATAACTTGCCTAATTAACCTAACCTGCCTAGTTAAACGAACTAACCTAGTTAAGCCTTTAAATGTCACTTTAAGCTGTATAGAAGTGTCTTGAAAAATAACTAGTCAAATATTAGTTTACTGTCATCATGGCAAAGATAAAATAAATCAGTTATTAGAGATGAGTTATTAAACTATTATGTTTAGAAATGTGTTGAAAATCTTCTATCCATTAATCGGAAAATTGGGGGACAAATAAACAGTGGGCTAATTATTCTGACTTCAACTGTATATAATACAACATGTCAAAACAACTTTTATTTTATGTGATTAATCGAGATAAATTTTTGCCCAGCACTAATAATAAAATACATGTATAATATAGCCTGATACACTATATAATCTAATTTAATCTAATCTAACACTCTGTAATTATAAATAAATTAATTAAAATAAATCAAAATAGATGAGCTACTTTATTAACAACTACTAATGTTAATGATAGTTAAAAATGCTATCATGTAATATTGTAAAAACTAAATTAATTGCTGATTACTGCTAATGAACAAATTAACTGCCCTAAACCTTTACCAGCAGATTAAGAAATTAGTGTTTTAGCACTCACATTGGTGAGCAAGTATGATCTTTTTCTTCAACTGAATTACTGGTGTCGATTTGTATGTAAGAGATGGTGGAAAAAAAAAAATATTTCTATGAAATAATAATAAACAAATATAATATAATATAATATAATGTAATATAATAATAATATAATATAATATAATATAATAACATATTAATAATATAGATATAATATAATATAATATAATATAATATAATAGTACCTATAATATAATATAATATAACTATAATATACTATAATTAATAGTAATAACATAGTAATAATATAAATGATAACTTAAATAGTAATATAATATATAATAATATAATATCAATATACATACAAAATATGAATATAATAGAATATAATAATATAACATCATACAGAACAATTAACTATAATATAATATAGAATAATAATATATATAAATATAAGATACTAAATAAGATAAGATAATATAGAGATAAAATATAATATAATATAAATATAGAAAAGATGCTCAGTAAATGTACCGTACTATTTTAGCAATAAAAAAAATTAATGATAATATCAAAACATGTACTAATAATACTATAAGAATAATAAAGGAATAAGAAGTTAACTATAGTATAGCAGATGACAGTAAGTCTCAAGACTTTCTCAAATCCTCATTCATTCATGTTTCTTTTTGGACTTAGTCCCTTTATTACCAGGGGTCCGCCACAGCAGATGAACAGACAACTTATCCAGCATATGTTTTACGCAGCAAATGCCATTCCAGCTGGCAACCCAACACTGGGAATTCAATTCACCTATAGAGCAACAGAAGGAAACCTACGCCAACACAGGGAGAACATGCAAGACTCCACACAAAAAATGCCAACATGACCGCCGGGGGCTCGAACCAGGTGATCTTCTTGCTATGAGACAATCGTGCTACCCACTGCACTCACCGTGACGTCCCTCTCCGAAATCATATTTTAAATTACTAAAAAATGAACACATTCATGATCAAAACATTTACCCCTCGTCTCCTTTAACAAAGTAATGGCAATCTAAATAATTAAGCATGCTAGCCAACTCCACACTGGAACCTGCAGGTGAATTAAAGCTGTCCATTTCTCCTCTACACAGAGGCTCAAATCATGCCTGTGGCTGTTGTGAGTTCAGTGTTTACCCCGGAGACCCCCTTTCACACACACATACAGTACACACACACACACATACGGTACAGTACACACACACACACCACCACACACACACACACACACAAAATCAGATGATGAGCTTTGTTCTTATCTGTCTGAAAAGAGCCATTGCTGAGGAAAGCCTTCATTCCTGTGCTCTATATTTTATGAGCTGAGATCATCATAGCAATGAGGGCGTTCTCATTTCCTGTGAGGAGGAATGAGGAGAAAGCTAAACTTGTAATGAAAGCCAAATTCTGCTGACCGCTTCAGCTGCAGTCTTGACCAATAACTGTGCCAAACACAGAGACAAGCCTGTACAGCTTTTACACAATCAAAAAGAAAAATGTAATAAATGAAATCTTTAAAAATGAATAGAATGAATTTGTATGAATAGGAAATAATCAAAAAACAATATAAAAAACAATATTCATCCATTTTACTATTTAGCTTAGGTCCCTTTATTATATGGGGTCACCACAGCGGAATGGACCACCAAGTTATCCAGCACATGTTTTCACTCTCTCACACTATACAGCTACACTACGGACAATTTAGCCTTCCCAATTCACCTGTACCCAGAGGAAACCCACGCGACCGCAGGAAGTAGAATGCAAACTCCACAAAGAACGTCAAATGACCGAGCCGAGGATCGAACCAGCAACCTTCTTGCTGTGAGGCGACAACACAACCTACTGCGCCACTTGCGTTGCCAAAAACAATATGGAAATATAAGTAAAAGATAAGAAAGAAAGAAAGAAAGAAAGAAAAGAAAGAAAGAAAGAAAGAAAGAAGAAAGAAAGAAGAAAGAAAGAAAGAAAGAAGAAAGAAAGAAAGAGACAAAAAAGTAGTGTGATAATATGAGGATAGCAAATAGCTTCCATACTGTCTCTAATCTTTTTTTTTGCTCATAAAGTGCTACAATGCAATGCTATAGTGACACATTCATTTTCCTTCAACTTAGTCCCTTTATTCATCAGGGGTCGCCACAGTGGAAAGAACCGCCAACTTATCCAGCAAATTTTACCCAGCTGATGCTCTTCCAGCTGCAACCCAGTACTGGGAAACAGCCATACACACTCATTCACACATACACTACGACCAATTATAGAGCCCCTATTATGGGTTTTTGAAAATGACCTTTCCTGCAGTGTGTCACACAGCACTGAGTGAATGAAAAGATCCAGCTGAGATTTAAATCTGAGTGTTTAAAACTATTGATTCTTTAATGAAATAGTCGACTCAGAGTCGAATAAATGAATCGTGTTGGGTTCGGATTTTTTGCCTGCATGCATCAACAACGACACAGTACATCACCAAATATGCACCGAATCTAGTAAAACATGAACGCTCCTTTCCCTTCAGACACTAGCGGAGTGCAGGGGATCACAAGACTGATCATAACATGAGGATGACGATCACTGACAGATGGAGATTCGACTGTGGGGAATGAAGGGTTAAAGTTCATTTTCACAACAACATTATCACAGTATAACCAACCTAGTGATGTGTTTGTTCCAGTCATTTTTCAGATTTTTGATACAATAAGCTACAATTGCAACGCGGGACTTGCCAGACGTTTGCTATTGAAGGAGCAGCAGAGACTATTATGTATGGGACTTTGTCAGACTTTGACAGGGACTTCGTCGGTAACTGTTGCAGTTCATATGGACCAGTGTCTTCTTCTTTTGGATCATAACATGTAAGTGTCATTAAAATTGTTACCTCGTTTTGTGTAGTTTGAAAAATATTTGTTTAATTGTGTGTTGCAACTTGTAATCCGTTATCTATATCAGTGTTTGCACTGTATCTTTCAGGTTAAATCTTTATGGGGCTATTCACATATTGCATCTAAAACCATGTTGAAAATCGACATGTGCTTCTTCCTTTACCGATTTAAATGCGTTTCTGAACTCGCAATCCTCTGCTGTTTGTCCTTGCTATGGCCACCATCAGCTGTCATTACACGATCGCGGTCAATATTCAAAATAGTTCAACTTTTGCCACTGTGTGGATTAATACTGATTGTGTGTCGTTGTTATTTCTTGGGGTTAGAGTTAAGAGTAGAGTAATATGCTGGTGTTTAACTCCATTGCTTTATTTATTCCTGCATTAAGCTCTCACATACTTTATGCTACTTCACAGCCATGGTTGGCGCTGAACCCAGTCGACCAATCACAACAAACAGGGTCATTGGACCAATCACAGCAGATTAGCTTCACGCAAAGGAGGGGTTTAGGAACAAATCAATCATTGAATAAATCATATGGGAGTCGTTGGGATAATTAGGTAAAAATAAATGCATATTATAAGACAATGAAAGTGTTTTTGACCTTGCATGCATATCAGCCTGTTGTTGGAGATGCCCAAAACCAAAATATGACCTTTTATAATGCAAAATAGTGGCTCTTTAAGTTCATTTCACCTATACCGCATGTCTTTGGACTGTGGGGGAAACTAGAGCACCGGGATGAAACCCAATGCGAACACAGGGAGATCTCCACACAGAAAAATTCCAACTGACCCAGCCGGGACTCAAACCAGTGACCTTCTTGCTGTGAGACAACAGAACTAACCACTGAGCCACACATAAAAAATAATAATAATAAAAAAAAATTATCTAAAATTAAGATAAATTAAATTAAAAATGACATTTTATTAATAAAAAATATACAAACAACTATACATGTATAATATTACACATAAAAATAAAATAAAACAAATCTTGATAAAATAAAATGAGTAGAATGACTTTGTATAAATAGAAAACATACAAAAAAAAAAAAAACCCAATATAAATACATTATGAAATATAACAAAAGAAAATAAGCAAATGGGTATAGCAAATCACTTCAATTCTGTGTCCAATATTTATATTTTGTCACAAAGTGCCTCATGCATTGCTATATTGCACAACTAAACATAAAAGTCATCTGATGAACCCCTTTGCTGGGTGAATAAATGTAAGTTTATGCACAAAATTAAAACAAAACAAATAAATAAGCTGTCAAATAGAAGGCTTGAGGTATCTGAAGAAGCAGTAGACAGATATTATATCCTTTCTTTAATAGAGCAAATAATTTCTGCTCCCCAGTATTCACTGCAGAAGAAAAAAAACATCTTTATCTGTATTTTTTTGTCTTGTTTTGCAGTATACAATTATCAAGGCATCATTAAAACAAGAAACATTTACTTCAGAAGCACGATTGCATGAAATATTTTCCCCATTGGCAAATTGTTTTTATTTAAGCATAATTCTGCAAAATTTTAATGAGGTTTATTAAGACAAAAAAGAATAGAAAAATGCCAGTGGGGTAAGAAAAACTAATATAATTATGATTATATTCTTTGGAGAGAGAGAAAAAAAGTCTTATTGTTCACAATTGCCCTTAATCTTGTTTAAAGGATGTTTCAATATTATAATGAAACACAAGATAAAAACAATAATTAAGAACATTACTTTTCGCAGGATTTCAGATAGGCTGGAAACCGTTCATCTATTCAGTAAATAAAAAAATTATTATATTGTTATATAAAAATGATTATGCAATCTGAAAGCCTTTAACTAGAATGCCTGAATTATGAAAAATCAAATCGACTGGACAGTTATTGCGTATTAGAGCTCATGGTTGAGGTATAAAGATTTGGAAAGGTAAACATACTTTCACACCAGCTATGAAAAAATATAAATTATGTATCCGAGTATGATATAAATGCATAAATAATGTATTAGAGTATGATATGGTAACAATGAATGTTTCATGGATAATTTTTTAAGAAGGTTTATGGATTGCACATGTGAGGTGGTTAAGGTCTGAACTCTAGGCAAAGACGTGCAAATACACTTCATAAATTTATAATATTACATTTACATTATTTAAAGACCAGGTTAAAGTTGAAAAGCATGTGCATAATAAAAACTGGTCTAAGCATTCTTAAAGGGGTGGTCCACTATGAAATTATATTTTAATCTTTAGTTGATGTGTAATGTAATGTGTGAACATAAACAACATCTCTGAATGTATTACGCTCAAAGCTCAATGCAAAGAGAGACATTGGCTTTTACAGAGTTAGCTTAGCAAAGTCTACAGTGAACGAAGTTTGGGGACTACAAAAAATACATCCAGGTAAGTGAAGATCACAAACACTTCAGGTTACACACATTTACCATGCGCATACACCCCATACAGCAAAGGGGCATGGCCAGAGGCGCTGTAATGTTATAGCAGAGAAAACTAAAATGCTGTCCAAATACTGCTATTTCCACAGAGCTTCTTCTTTTTCTGTATTTGGGCTTCCAAAAGACACATGCTTACAATAAAATTTTAACTATGTTCCAGAGGATTGTAAAGAAAGATATAGCTCTAGCATTTGACAAAGGAGAGCTTCCAGAATCTCTCCCAGTTCAGTGCTGGATTTGACTAAAAACTCCTTAAAGAAGGAGCAGCTCCAACCATAATAGACAAAGCTGTGGACAGTGAGCCTCAACCTGTAAGTATTTTTTTGTTCTAATTTATCTATGACTTACCTGTATGTTGTAGCAAGGACGTAAACAAGGATGAAAACAACAGGAAATGCTGTTTGGGACTGTTAACAATTTAGCTACAAACTCATATTTATCCATCAATCCGTAAACACTCACAATCTTCACCAGCACCGAAATGTCTCTCTATGCAACCACTTTCCCTGCAATCTACATCTCAAATAACGAACTCGCAGGAGATATGTGAACGTTTCATATTACGTACATATGCTTATTCCAAATATATGTGAAAGACACTTGCCAGCTTTTATTTTAGTGAGCAGACATGAGGTTCAGCTGTGTCCTCTTCATTTTCTGTCTAATTCAGGCTTAAACTGATACGGCTAACAGCTACTCTGACTGACAGCATTTACTAATATGTGATATGTGACCACAAAACCATTCATGTACTGTAAGTGTCATTTTTTTTTATTAAAATGGCTCATAATCATATAAATCATATGAACGCAGAATAATATTAATGTATGGTGTGTTAGGATAGCACAATATGTGGTCGACATACAACTATTAAATATGTCCAAATATATTTTTTACTAATGTATGTTATTTATCGAAAATTGGGTTTTGATATATTTGATATATTTGTTTTGTGGTCCAGTGTCACGTATGCATTACACTGCAGGTTAATGGACTTTTTTGCTTTCATTTGATAATTAGCATCAATATTTGACTTTATTCAACATTTAATTTCATTCTTTGTTTCAGTGACACAAATTTTTGCAATATTTTACTAAGACCTTGTATTTTCTGAAGGTTACAACTAGACTGAAATACATGCACTTCAAAACTTCCAGTTAATCATGTGCTTTATGTGAAAAAAGCAGAAGAGACATGTGATTGAGTTTATTTAGTTTGTTTTATCATCACTTACTACCATCAATCACAGTCCTTCTTAGAGATAGTCTCTTCCAAAAGTCATATTTCATATCCTGTGTGGTATTATATCAATCCTACAAATGAATGATTTGATGAGTCACTCATAAAGATGTCACTTCTTTCATTACCGAATGAATCAGCGTTATTGAATGAATCTTTCAATAAATGATTCAATTAAACATTTTTAACACGCAACGTCACCACCTACTGGCTAAGCCCTTTCACACTCTTGTTGACCCCCCCTACAGGTTTCTTGTTTAATATTTAGAATGCATCAAGTATCCATTGTGATGACATTTACCACAACATACAGACAACGTCCTGAGTATACTGGGAAATATCTCATATTCTGATTCTCAAATAAAAACATGTACATGTTAATGGTTAATTTTTGGCCACCACAGACTTTTTTTTTTACAGTGTAGTACCTAAAATAGACATTATTTGTTTAATTATAGAAATGATTTTAATTATTTACCTTTTATAATTATATTATATACATTTATTTGAATGACTTAAAGCTGGCCAGCTATCAAACCAGCATTCAAAGCCTAAAATGAAGAAATAAAAACAAAAATATCTACGTGTGCACTTGTCTCTATTATAAGCAGCATCAAATCCATGTTCCCTGACCTTGAATTGAGCTCCTCACAAGCCTGTTTGCAGCAGTGACCATTTCATTTAAGATCCCTCCCCTTCTTTCTGTATTCATTTTATCTCCCTCTCTCTTTCCATCTTTTACTTCTCTTCTTACGCTATCACTTTCTGAGCAGAGCGGCTCAGCTTCTGCATAAGCTCATTGAAGCGAAAGTCACGGCGCAGCAAACAAAGAGACAAAGTAGTGAGAGCTGCCAAGCCTTGCACCCACACACTGAACAATGGCCTCAACGCTCACTTCCCCCAGCGTGAGCCCTGTAATGCTAAGAACTGCGCCAGCATCGATTGTGTGGTGGGCAGACACAAAATGCTGCCATCGGTAAGTAGGTGGTACTTATGCCGATCATATTGTTTCAGTTCTGGTGGATGAGAAAGAGGCAACAGGCATGAATCGTAGAGCGAAGGTGGAAAAGCATTGCAACAGGTTGAGGAACAGGTCTGAGGTTCGGAGCTTTGGGTCTTTGATGATGCCATATGCAGTAAACCACTTGCAAACCTTTGTTTTGTAAATGCTGTTTGTTTTTACAGTCAAAAAATCCAAGCCAAAGCAGAGCTGGAGCGAGGACAGAAGGTTGTAACATGGATCATTTGACAGGAAAATGGGAAATGACCATGTCTTACGATCAGAGAGAGTGAGAGAGAGAGAGACTGTCATCCCTTTATTTAGCTCGCTCTTTCTTTTTACTTTCATCATGTTTCTGCATATCTTTCTTTTTCAAGCTTTAACACATTAACTCTAGAACTACCAAGGCAATCCTTTTGATCGTATTTTACATTTGTAATTTTATAACTTTGTTCTAATAAAACCCATATAACTATAGTGGCCAGACTTTTCCTAAATGTGTGTATTTTTCATCTTAACATTGCTATTTAACTATAATTACAGAACACAAATTCTCAGCACAGTTGAAGTCAGAATTATTAGCCCCCCTGTTTACTTTTCCCTCAATTTCTGTTTAACAATAAGATTTTTTCAACACATTTCTAAACATAATAGTTTTAATAACTCATTTCTAATAACTAATTTATTTTGTCTTTGCCATGATGACAGTAAATAATATTTTACTAGATACTTTTCAAGACACTTCTATACAGCTTACAGTGACATTTAGAGGTTAACTAGGTTAATTAGGTTAACTAGGCAGGTTAGGGTAAATATGCAAGCTAATGAATAACAATGGTTTGTTCTGTAGACTATCAAAAAAATTTAAAGGGGCTAATAATTTTGACCTTAAAATTTTACTTTTAAAAATGTTAAAACTGCGTTTAATCTAGCTTAAATAAAACAAATAAGACTCAAAAAGAAAAAAAATATTATCAGACATACTGTGAAAATTTCCTTCCTCTGTTAAACATCATTTGGAAAATATTTAAAAAAGAAAAAAAAATTAAGGGGGGCTAATAATTCTGATTTCAACTGTATATCTGCATTTTTCTGATATTTTCATTTCTGCATCTGCTATACGTTCTGCTAACAAAAATATAACAATCTGATACCAAAAATGTAACTTTAGCTGTGTCTCATTTCAGAGGCTTCAATAGTGAGTCCTTCAAAGTACACACAATCCGAACCAAGCGTTTTTGAAATGAGACGATCTAGTGGACAGATCTTCCTTTGACAAAGTAATTTTAAAACTTATTTTAAGCGATCTGAGGGCAAAACAAGGTTTACAGAATCTAGAAATATATTTCCTTTGATACATATATACATAAAAATGTGAACTGTCTATATCTAAATCACTTTTTATTGTGACATGTCACACTCTTTTTGTTTTTTAACGTGTGATTAGATATCCAAGTAAAATTAACCTAATTTATACATTAATCCGTCCTGCCTTTATCAGTGCGCAATGAATCTTGGGATGTTTGAGGCCGCGAAGGAGCCACCTATTGTATACTTAATTTCCTGAGAAACGAAGGATGCATCCTTCGGAGGATGCAGCGTCTGAAATGAGATACTGCTTTTATTTTAGACATGTCTTTCAAACTTTTAAAAACAACATTTTCACTGCAATGAAAAAACTATGCTGTCCTGCTTGACAAACAAAGTAAGTTATGCACTTTTCTTGGGTCTAGTAGCTATAGATCCAAAATATATTGTATTTTTTAGTGTAATGACTTCATAAAATATGACAGATATTCAAAACTTAATTCTTACATGTAAACAGAAGATGTTAATGTAAATATGACATGGTAAAAAAATTAAGAAGTCAAGATTATTTACCCTTCTGTGATTTTTTATCTTATTCAAATATTTCCTAAGCGAAGTGTAACAAAGAAAAAAAAAATTAATAGTATTTCTTAAAACATCACTTAAAGGCTTATATGTTTTATTTTGGCTAGAATAAAAGAAGTTTTTAATATTTTTAAGAAAAATTTTAAGATCAATATTATTCGATTTGTCAAACAATAATTTGCCTAATTACTCTAACATGCCTAATTAACCTAGCTGAATACTAGTTGAATACCAGTATCTTAAATAAAACAAATGTAAAATATTACAGTTTGTATAAAATAGTATTATATCGGTCATCATGGCAAAGATAAAAAATAAATCAGTTATTGTAAATTAGTTAATAAAACCAATATGTTTATTAATGTGCTGAAAAAAATCTCCATTTAACAGAAATTGGGGACAAAAATATACGGGGTGGGGAGTGGATGAGGGACTACTAATTCAAGAGGCAGAATAATTCTGTCTTAAATAGACACAACGACTGTTACAATATGTACCAATAGTAGATATAGAATTTTGGAAGTTCCTGTGTTAACAAACTTACAGTACATTGGTAATTAATCTACATTTACAGTGTATATAAATATTATTTACAATATAAATTCTGTCAGAACCAAATTAATTTGCAATGTTTATGTGACTATTGTATGTAGCATAATTCAGTGGTTAACTCAATAAAAATATGCCAAGTCAATGCCAAGTCCTGACTGGACAAGAGGAGGAGTTGAGGAGACGGGTAATTAGCTGCTGAATGAAGCGATGAGCTGCTGATTTATGAACAGAAAAGACCTTATAAAGGAAACTGACTGGCATTGTATTCCTTTAAGTAGACGTGGATCAGCAGAAAGTCAAGCTTGACTTACATGACCTCCCAGAACTAATGCTATGCTTTCTTTCATTCTTATTTTATGCTTTATTTCTAAAGATTTAAAATGACAATTACCAAATATTTTACTGCGACTAAAAAATCTTTTAATATGTCATTAAATGATCATTAATTGCAAATTATAAAAAATAATTACTCACACAAAGGTTGAACTAACTTTAGAAAAACGTCTTTTATTTGATTAATTTTCAATTTTGGGTAAACAATACCTTGTTTTTGTTCAAACGGAAATGTGAAATTATATGTTGATGAATTGTTATTCCAAAAAAGAAACTAAAACTGCCACTAGTTTGTGGTAAATGATTTATTGAATAATTGAAGCCTGAGTACACTGTTTTTGTAAATTACAGTGTTTAACTTTAATATGAACTGTATTTTACTGTAGGACACTTATGCAGTATGTTACTGTATTTTAAAGTTGCATTGTAAAAATTACTATATATTTTACAGTAAAGATGTACATAAAATACTGTAAATACATATACAGCTAGATAAATGGTGCTGTAAATTGAAATACAGTTTTTTGCTGTAATAGATTTACAGTAAGCTACTGGAGAACTACTGCCAGCATGTTTGTGTAGATTCTACAGAAAGCGTTAACAGTGTAATGAAGTCATTTATTGATTTGATATGTTCAAACAGCTGATTCATTCGGGAATGAAGAAATGACTCATTTACGAACTGCCAATTCAATTGCTGGGTCAATTAATTCAAAATCCAGCTGTTAATTTATATTTCTATTAGAAAATTTGACAAAAACATGCATTATGTTGCAACGTTCAACCTTAAATTAGGCAACTAACATAAAACAAACAGTTCATAATTCATTGGATAAAATGAATTAAAAATATAACACAATATAATAATCAAGGTTATAAACAATAACAGTATAAAATATAACACAAAGGACAAAACTCTTGTGATATTGCACTCATGGCTCATGTAGTATTGTGGAGCTCTATCATCTCATGAGACAAAAAAAAAATTGCAGGATATCTTGGATTTTAAGGGCATATAACTGCATTCGGCTCCATCACACAGCGAGGTGTGACCCTGAATCATCTTTATCTATTCAGCATATATATCTTGCTTCACAGGAAATACTTTTTATATATTGTACAAACCTCTGGCTACATTTTCTTGCACACTTGCGACCGAGCTTCATGCAATGAGCTACTTTGTCTTGCTTTAATGATAATGGCTTATTTTACGACCACCATCAATTTCCCTCCTGAATTTCAAAGGTTCCTTTTGAAAATCTGCAGGTTTTTTCCACCCTCATTGGCACTGCATTTAACTTTCAGCAGGGGGAGCAAGAGAGCCAGAAAAAAAGTATGAGTGGTCTTGCATCTCTGTTTGACCCGTACAGGCAATGTAGAGGTTTCAGCCCCGCTGTTCCCTGGGGCTTTAGTGAAAGACCTATCCACTCCTCCGGAGCATTTTGGTGCTGTTTTGCAGCTAATGCCCTTTTAAAGGCCACAGTCAAGTGACACAGATGAATCTTACAGCGAGTTAAAACAACGAAACAGGGGCAAGGTCTGTTTCAGCCAGTGTGTAAGTAAAATATGTTTTTAGAATTGGCTAAGTGTTTATTCTTGATAACTGTACAGGTGGTGATTTTAGAATAAAATACTACACATGAACAACACAGCACAGCACATACAGTACATGCACAGTTGTAGGACTGCTCGGGAATTATCCGCTCTGAAAAATAAAGCTTCCAAAGGCTTTTTTCTCATGGACGTGGCATTTTTGGTTGTCCAAAGAGCCTTTCAGTGAAGAGATAGTTTGGAAAACATGTTAATAATACAAAGAAGCTACTGAACAATGGAAGGTAAGTTAACCATTCTTTGGCATACCAAATGTCAACTAATAATAATAATAATAATAATAATAATAATAATAATAATAAATAAATAAATAAATAAATAAATAAATAAATAAATAAATAAATAAATAAATAAATAAATAAATAAATAAGATGAAAATCTTTGAATATCATCAAGGTGAGGAAAAACACCACAGTCAAAGGCAACAGATAGCTGATTTCTTTCCCCTTTTTTTGTTTAAATTGTATGTCTGGTAACACTGTAAAAGTACTGTGCTGGTGTTTCGATTGGCATGCATTCAATCGACATATAATTACATTGCTGTAGGTCATATTGTGCTATATTAGACCAAACTTTAAAGCTTAGGAGCATTTGTTGTCCGAAATGGCATTCCTAGAACTAAAATCTTTCTCTATTCCTGCAGTACAAACACATCAAAATGAGGAAACTTCCACCAGAAGCTTTAGTAATTTTAGAAAAAAATACATAAAGAGCTGTAAACATCCAATGTACTATACTACAAACCTTTGCAGTGGAAACAGTTTTAACTCTTCGCCAAAGGGTTCTTTGGGGAACCAAAATTATTCTTTTATGGACCTTTAACTCTTATTTTTAAGAAAGTGCCCTTCAGAGATGTATTCATATAGACAGCAATAATGATGCACAAAAATGCACAAAGCTTTAAACATCTCACTAGGATCCATAATGAGCTGTTTATGTCAGAGGACATATAGAAAAATCTAAAAAATCTATTTCATTATCAGCCAAAACTGGTCAATGGCATCATCATCTACTATTCTATAATGAAATATATGTTACTTTATTTCTACTTACTATACAAAATCAAATATTTATTCACAATATAAGGTTCATTTTAAAAGGAGAACAATTGCAGTTCTTAGAAATCTAACCAGCAGGTGCCAACCGGGTCATGTTAACCTGCCAAATCTTGACATTTTGGTTGGCACAAGTATGAGCAATAGCAAAAGCATTTGTCAGTCCACAATATTTACTACCTCACATGAATAAAGAATGGAAAGTGCACTATGAAATTTTTTTTGCTTGATTTATGTTAAATATGCTCAGCAATTACTTACGTACTGTATTACCTTATATTAAAATATGTGTGCATTTCATATGTCATTAAAAAAGTCAATATCTTCCTTGAAATCTATCTTTGTCAAGTGAGACTCTCCCAAAAATCTTTCAATACAGAAAGAATCTCGAGAATGGAGAAAGCAAATGATCGAGAATGGATTAAAAACCTCACTTGCCCTGACAGATGGGAAGAAATACACATTTCACACTAAGGACGTCTTTTGATATTCCTTTACCTCACCATGAATGTCAAAAGAAATATTTTTATTACTAATGCTCCCTTTAATATCAGTCATATTTGCACCAAATGTGTGACAGTCTCACACACTGTATTGAGATTACTATTATAAATGCAGGACCATAATTTGCACCTGGTCTTAATATATCAGCTGTTACAGTATGTTAGCACATACAGTGTGGATACAGCTGAGAATCAGTCATATGTAAATATATTAGGTTACAAAGCTTTGGATGATACTGATGGGAGTTGTTTGAACATTGTAACTAAGCTCTGCACAGAAATGAGGGAACTTTTTCAATTGGTCCCAGAGCTGGTTGACAATGTTGTTGAATGATCAGCTGCAGCAGAATAAATTAATTCAAGTTGTTTTGACAGCAACACACTTAGCCTAATATTGCCACTGACACGCAATAAGGGTTGATTTGAGAACATTATGCATCATTACTTTTACATTATGCAGCATATAACAACTGTTGTACCCCTTTTAGTCAAGGACATTGAAGTGTATTGCAAACAAAACTGACCACGACTGAGTAATTTATTGTGCAGCCCTGAATTAAATATGATTGTTTATAATTCAAAAAGAAGAGCTTCTCAATTGGGGTGGTGAAAAATATTGTTAAATGTTTCATATTTTGATTTTCACAATTTGATGTATCTAATACATAATGAACATAATGAGTCATTTCTCAATTAAAGAGCCCCTATTATGGGTTTTTGAAAATGACTTTCCATGCAGTGTGTAACACAGCACTGAGTTCATGAAATCATCCAGCTGAGGTTTAAATCTGAAAGTGCACCATGTTTAAAACTATTGATTCTTAAACGAAATACTCGACTCAGAGTTGAATAAATTAATCGTGTTGGGTTTGGATCTTTTGCTTGAACACATCGATGTGGATACGGTACATCACCAAATATGTAGTACCGGTTCCGGTAAAACCTAAATGCGCCTTTGCCTTCAGACACCAGCGGAGCACGGGAGATCACAGGACTGATCATGACATGAAGATGACGATCACTGACAGATGGAGATTTGGCTGGGGTAATAAAGGGTTAAAGTTCATTTTCACAATAATACCACAGTATAGCCAACCTAGTGCTGTGTTTGTTCCTGTCATTTTTCTGATTTGTGATACAATAAGCTACACTGCAATGCAGGATTCGCCAGTCGTTTGCTATTGAAGGAGCAGCAGAGACTATTATGTATGGGACTTTGTCAGACTTTGACAGGGACTTAGTCGGTAACTGTTGCAGTTCATATGGACCAGTTTCTTCTTCTTTTAGATCATAACATGTAAGTGTCATTAAAATTCTTGCCTCATTTTGTGTAGTTTGCGAAATATGTACTTAATTGTGTGTTGTAAGTTGTAATCGCTCCACATGGCTTGTAATCACTTTTCTATAACAGATCAGTGCTTGTATTGTATCTCTCAGGTTTAATCTGTTTTGGGCTGTTCACATATTGCATCCAAAACCACGTTGAAAATCGACGTGTGCTTCTTCCTTTACTGATTTAAATGCGTTTTTACTCGCAATCCTCTGCCGTTTGTCTTTGCTATGGTCACCGTCACTTGTTGATACACACACATGCGGTGCAGTCAATTTTCAACATAGTTAAACTTTTGCCACTGTGTGGATTAATACTGTATGCATGTCTTTGTTATTTCTTGGGGTTAGGGATAAGAGTAGAGCAGGATGCTGGTGTTTAACTGCATTGCTTTATTGCATTCCTGCATTGGGGTCTCACATACTCTGTGCTACTTCATAGCAATGATGGACGTTTTTCTCTGTCTACAATCCAGTCGACCAATCACAACAGACTGGGTCATCGAACCAATCACAGCAGATTAGCCTCATGCAAAGGAGGGGTTTGGGAGCAAATGAATCGCTGAACATATCATATGGAAGTCGTTGGGATAATTAGGTAAAAATAAATGCATATTAAAAGTGTTTTTTGACATTGCATGCATATCAGCCTGTTGTTGGAGACCCCTAAAACCAAAATATTACCTTTTATAATGCAAAATAGGGGCTCTTTTAAAAAAAAATCTGACTGACCCTTTTGTGGAGATCACTGATAAAAGCTTAAAATGTGATTAGATTTGTCTTTCCTACTACGGAAGTCAGTGGTTATAGTTTTTTAGCTTTCTTCAAAACATCTTTTTTTGTGTTCAACATGTTCAAAGTTTTTTAATCACTTATGGGTAAGTGAATAGCGAGCAATTTTAAATTTTTGGGTGAACAATCCCTTTAAAAGGATGGGTTTAACAGAGACCAGCTAGTAAGAGCTTTGCTAGTAAACTCCACCCGCTTAGCTTTAAGCATCTTTTTTAGTGCCCCTACCTCCCATTTCAGCAAGAGTTGAGATTCACACTGCAAATAAAACCAGAGGTGTTAAATTAGTGCCGTGACCCGGATGGGAGTGTAGTTATGAGGCTGAGTTTAACAGAAACCAACTAATAAGATCTGTTCTAGTAAACCACTCAAGCTTTTAGTGTCCTTGTTAGTGTGCCCACCTCACAATGGAATGCTGCACAGAGCTACAACCGTAGCAGTTACACTAGCAGGTGGAACACCGGAGGGTTTAGCAAGTCCCTTCGTGCACTCTGCCATGCGCGTTAAATATTTTCACAAGTTCCAAACTCTCGCCTGCAATTTCTCTGAGGAGTAGAGAATGAGAAAGATAGCTATCATTAACGAGCATGTTTCATTAAAGGGAGGCTAATGGGTACTCTTTGAAGCTTCGCCAATGGCTCTCTCGTCAGAGATCACTGCACTACACTGATTGCTACAGCCGCTTCAGCATCACTTACCGTCACATTAACACACCAGCATGTGCTGCCTCCTCTGAACAGGGCCTGATAGGGCTGCGTCAAATTAATGAAGTAGAGAAGATCTGCTCTCTTTTCTGTAGACTTGAAAAGCTCATTTAGTCCTTTATGACTTGGATGTCTTCCTCTGCATCTCTGGCTCATGTTCAAGGGGAGGGGGTTAATTTTTGCTTTACAGGGCTACCGCTGATAGCTAAAAGCCAGCTGTTACCTGTTTGTTAATCTTTTACACCAATATAGAATTACTTAACATCAGTTATCGCAAAGCTGAAATTGGCTTGTAAAGCTGAATTGCAAATCACAAAGATTCAATGGAGCATCTGACGCACACACTGAGTCTTTTCCCAGCTCTTTTCATGCAGTTCTGTTGTTCTATCTTTAGATTCGCTAACAGGTAACAATAATATTCAGATGGTGTCACAGCAAGCGCTGCTTAGTGTAAACAATTTGCTCTCAAAAAACACCCACCAAGAGTAAAATTAGTTACCTGGGACTAGGGAGGGAGTCTCAGATGGTTTACTTATGCAGAAAACCTACTGAGCTGCAGGCAGCACTGCTCCTTTCTTCAAAAAAAGCTTCATCTCTGGCTAAGGAAGATGTCTACTGCATATCCCTGCATATAATCCTGTAATACAGACTAGCATACTCATGAATTGACTTCACATCCCCAAATGCAACAACATATTTGTAACATACAGTTTCGTTCTACGTGAGTTTATGACACCTGGTGCCAGCAAGTCTGCCGGTGAAAGTTACTCTGTCACATCTTATCTACCAAAATGCTGGCCAGAGCTAGAGTTGTCCCATCTTCAATGACATTCCAAAGAAAAAACCTTTCTTCTGACACACACACACACACACGCTATTGAAATGGACTCAATAGAAATCTCATAATTCAGCCCAAAGTACATGTAATGTGTTTGTAAACTTTTGTATTCTCTTCCTTAATTTCACCTTTAACTCAAGACATTTTCAAGACATAGGACAAACTAAGAATGCATTAACTATGTTTTATGTATTTCTAAAATAGTCATGTTTGGCATCATTCTTCTCCATACATAATTCTACAACTCATGATCTAGGACATAAGATGATAACTTGTATGTTTGGTGTAGTTTCAAACCATGAGTTAAAGTTTTGTCTGTCTGTCTTGGGACTGTACGCACCAGCAAGGAGAACAAAGGAAGTTTCTAATGTGACTTTTCCTTTCACGCCATTGGTCAGTCAGGAGAGACAGGGAGTTACCTGACCAATGCCTTTACATACCTCTTACACCCCTCCAAACCTTGGCAGAAGGTCTCCGCAGAAGTGTCCCTGACACAAAAGTGGCAGACCCCGTTTCTTTACCCACGTGACTCCACGTTTCTTATTTTCCAGCAAATTAAACTCAGTTTCAAGTTTGTGTCTCGCGTATCGTCTGATCTACATTGCAAACTCCACACCAATGAAAGAATTTTGTAAAACATCTTTCAAGCATCACAGAAACTCACACAACAAGAAAGAGTCAGATCCACTAAATTCAGGTATTTAGTCTTGCATTATGCTGTGCCTCTTTATCAAAAAGGTGTTGTTTACAGACTTGGTGGTTCTTAACAGTTGTGTGGAACTGAGTTAGATTTGTCATTCTTTTATCTATATTCTTATATTTTCTTTATTTTTTTTCCATGTTTTTGTTGTTATGTTTTGTACGTTTGTTTGCTATATGTTAGACTAGTCAATAAATCACACTTTATAACCACGCTGGATTGTCTTTTTTTATCTTACAGAAAAGGTCACTTTAACAATAGATCCTTGCTACAAGCTTAAGTTTACTAAAGCTTCTTCATCTCCTTCACAAGTAGTTATAATTCCCGTTCAAAATAAATAAATAAATAAATAAATAAATAAATAAATAAATAAATAAATAAATAAATAAATAAATAAATAAATAAATAAATAAATAAATAATTACACAGTCCACTCAGATGAGTGGCCGAAGTCATTGTTATATTTATTAAATTAACTATAAGTTCATTATGATTATTCATAGTTAATAATAACTTGTTATTATTAATCATTAATATTCATAAATTGAGCTAATTTCGCTACATATGTGTGATTTTACTAGTACAGACAGATTAGGGTATCACACTCTGCAAACAAGCAAGACAATAAAAAAATACGGTTAGCCAGTATAGTTGTGCTGACTGACAAAGGAAGTAATAATAGCTACTATAGGTAAGAATCCCAGTCACCAAAACATGCAGTGGCGATGAGCTGCTTCTATACAGATCTTAAACTGCATCTCTATATAGTTTAGAAGAGTTCACAACACCATTTAAAGTACAAATTGCTCTAAAGTAGTTCACTGAATCACTGTACTAATCATACAGCCCCAGAGCCGGAGAATAATGTCCATTATGAATTGATTTCCTTAATGACGAGTCAATAGCCCATCTGAATGTATAGTTCTGGAGAGCCTTGCAAAATCGCAAAGAATCGAGCCATCACATCTTTTGAACACTCAAAAAGCACTCAACTAAATGATCCAAACACATCAGTCATCAACAGGAATCATGCCTCCATTGAATCTAAGTGCTGCTGCTAGTGGTTATTCATATGTGGATTGAGAGAGTGAGTCAGTGGTATCCATCATTATCTTTTCAGAAAGGAAGACGCATTTGGCGAGGAGGTAGAAGAACAGACAAGATAACTGCACTCAAACCCCCTTTTTAAATTGTCAATTTAGATACGAGTATCCCAAAGCTGTAAAATCTCCATTACAGTCAATTTGTGTTACATATCAAAGTTCAGATCAAAGGTAGAAGAGTTATTTTTAACCTGTCATTTCCACATGAACGAACATAATTATCCCTCAAATATTTGTATGTTAATGTCCTTTCATAGCGCTGTGAGGTCGAAATGTTCTGCAAATTGAGAGGAAAACTTCTCAGAGTAACTTTAATGGATTGCTAGGTGGAATAATGACAACTCTTAAAATGCAAAACAGCACCCACTCAACCAGAGTCCCTGTTCAAGGCGAATATTAGTTCCACCCCAAAGTTATTAAATGCTAACTTAATATCTGTTTATGCCTGTAACAAAAGGCAGGCAAACCTCAGAGTGACGCTTCGTGCACAAACACAATGCATTTGCAGGGTTTGATCAGCCAAGTCTCTGCCGGATTTAGATTCATAGCTATGTAAATGAAAGTCAACGCAGAATCTAAAACCAGAAGTGGGGATCGCTGAAGTGGGGTGCCTGATAAATTGCACCAATAAGGCCCGTGTTAAGACCCGTGCCCCCTTCACTAAGGTTTAAGCCGAGCTAAAATGAGACCAAGTGAGGGATTAATAACTACAACTATATAAAGAGACTTCAGGCGCATTCGTCTCCGTCGTAAATCCAAGCGTCATGCTGACGGTGACAAATGTCTGTTCTCGTGCGCGGGTAGTGTAAGTAATTATATACAAATGAACTTGTCAGAGACTGCGGGGGAGACGATCGCCAGCGCTTGTTCCCTCCCCACTTGGCTTCTCTCCTGTGAAATTCCCACACCACCTCTTCTGGAGACAAACGAGCTTGCGCATGCTAATACAAAGACGCATATATTCATATATTATCATTTGTTCTCCCACACGTGCGCCTTATCATTCCCGGCATGCTATACACACGCCTGCAAGAGAGCAACGCTTGCTTACTGTAAATATAAACATGAGTGTCGATGAGGGAAAAGTCTCAGTGTGGGAAACATTTTTCACTCTCACCAATAAGCTGCAGTCTGTGAAGGGTGGGATCGAGGGACTGCTGAAATGGGGAATGTATGCAAGCCACCATTACAGACAAATGTTGTTGTGGTTTTATTAGCTGACTTCCACTATATTGAGTTGTCACTGTGTTGCCTAGTTAGTTCATCTCCATAAACACCAAATGCAAAGAAAGAATAATGTGTGTTACAATTGACTTCATGGGACATAAGCAAATGAATATGGGATATACATATATTTAAGGAACTGTGAATGATCGAGTTCAGTAAGTGATTCATTTTATACCATTGTATATTAAGTCTATTTGAATTATTTAGTAGTGATTCAGATAAACGCAACACTGGCTCATTGTGAATACGTGCCTCCATCTACATCATTGAAGAGTGCGAGTTATGTGGCCAGAGGTACGTATGCATTTCGTCTCTAAAAAGAACGCTATGGGAGGGTATGACGCTGCTGACGGCTTCTGTTCCTATTCACGCTGACCGCTTACCTCCATGTGGATGATTCTTCTGCTGTTATCAGTTTGCCTGGTGGCTTGTCGCATTTGTTGGTGGACTTGGGAGGCAGGACGGAGTTGACCATGATGACAGGGTTTGATTCTGGTGAAGAATGGTTCCAGAAAACTGGTAAAACAAAAAAAAAAAAAAAAAAAAACAAGTAAATAACAGTGTGAGAACATGGTAAGATCTAAAAACGTTGTAAAAAAGACAGGAGGCTGCGAGGGCTTTTAGTTTTCTTGATAGCTATTGAAAACGGTTGGGTTTAGTGAAGGTGGTGGATGGGTCAATCTGTGCTTTTGAAAACACTGTCAGCTGAGTTTATAGAAGGTGGTGGGTAGGGGTATTGGTCAGTCAGTTAGTCGGTCAGTCAGTCAGTTAGTCAGTCAGTCAGTCGACAGCAGCCTCTGACAGATTTACGTGAAAACAGCAGGCGCCAAAGACACACGCCTAAATTTGAGATGTCAAAAAGCATACACAGTGGTCTCTGGTGCATTCGTGAGAACAAAAACTGCAAAAGAATATGCGAGTGAATGAACGTGACTACACGCAGTGGAACCATCACACAGCACAAAATGGTCTAACACAAGAAAGACATGACCAGCAGGGGACAATTATGTAAAACAATTAACATACTGACATAGTGTAAGTTCATGATTACAGTGTATAGGTGATAGTCTTGTGATGGCTACTTCTGTATCCGAAGGCTCTGGAAAAATACTGTTTTTTGGACACAATGAGATCAAATGATCTCTACATGAATCAGATCTCAATCCAATAGAGCACCTTTGGGATGTGGTTGAACTTGTGGTTGAAATTCACATAATAGAATTCTGTATGTACATACAAACGTTTACAGAACCCTCAACTACCAAGGTAATTTTTAATGTTTTTAAAAGTAGTAAGTTATTACGTTTGTTAAAATAAAACAAACGTATATTATTATATATTTATTATATATAAATATATATTCTGACTTTTACTAATTGTTTGTATATTTCATTCTAACGTTGTTATTTCATTAAAATTACAAAACACAAAAGAGTTCTGAATATTTATTCCTTCAATAGCCATAGTACTGTATAATATTACACAATGCCACTACCTTAATAGCCATAATACTGAATAAAACTGCTACTTTCCCCCATACTTCCTCCCCTTTCCCCAAAATAACCTTACTACAGACATGTCTTTCAAACATTTAAAAATACAGTTTTTACTGTTGTAAAAAAAAATTAGCTCAGCTGATTGCTAGAAAAAGTGAGGGTAAACACCTTTGGGGATGGTCTAGCAACTTGATTATAGGCTATATTTCAAAATAAACATTTGTGTTTCACATTTTTAGCAATAGAGGTTTCAAATGTAAATATGAGGTGACAAAATCAGCAATTTGGTTCAAAGCGGTCAGAATGACTGTGATAGCCATTTAGTGGTTATAGTATTCTGGTATACACGGACCGGTCACTTTATTAGGTACACCTGTCCAACTGCTCGTTAACGCAAACTTCTAACCAGCCAAACACAGCAACTCAATGCATTTAGGCATGTAGACATGGTCAAGATGATCTGCTGCAGTTCAAACCGAACATCAGAATGGGGAAGAAAGGGGGTTAGCTGGTCTGAGTATTTCAGAAACTGCTGATCTACTGGGATTTTCGCTCACAACTCTCTCTGGAGTTTACAGAGAATGGCCTGAAAAAGAGAAAATATTCAGTGGGTGGCAGTTCTGTGGGCGCAAATGTCTTGTTGATGCAAGAGGTCAACAGGAGTATGACCAGATTGGCTCGAGTTGACAGAAAGGCAACAGTAACTCAAACAACCACTCCTTACAATCGAGCCTACATGAGTGTTGCTGCTGACCATGTCTATCTCTTTATGACCACAGTGTACCCATCTTCTTATGGCTACAACTAGCAGGATAACGTGCCATGTCATAAAGTACGAATTATCTTAGACTGGTTTCTTCTATGCCATAAAGGATTAAAGCAGTTTTCAAGGCAAAAAGATGTCCAACCCATAAAGTGGCCGGTGAGTGTAGTTCCAGTGTTAAAATGATTACTCAAATAATAAAACAGCTTCAAGGTGTTCCTAACAGAGCTGCCTGTAGGAACCACATCATGATGGTAATTTCAGCACATGCTCTGCCTCATTTATGTGCCTTTATTTAGCATTGTGGGCAATTTGCTTTCAGATTGTCTATCTGGTTAGAGCACAGTATTATATGGCTTCGGTAACCAACAAGAGTGCTCTATTTAACACATTTTACAACCCTATAACCTGTTACACATAATCCTGTATTTCCCCCCAAAGTCAGAGGATAAAATGCGAAAAGTCTGTGGATTCCATCTGGTAAAGCTTGTTCTCTTCTTATGTACGGAACAAAGAGAGATTTGGAAAGATTTCAGAACGGTCTCTGCTTTTTTAGCAGCATAAGTACGAGCTATACCTACACCAATGTCTTGTCAGTGATATAGAGAACAGAGAGATTCTGGCGCGCACACACACAACAAATCACAAACTCAAATATGTGCTATCCATCACATTTTCGGGCAGTGACTGGAGGCATTTCAAATGAAGTAGCACAAACAATGCTTGTTATTTTTTCGCTTTTAGACAGCTGGGTCTTTGATGGGTCTGGCCACAGCGCGACCACTAATGATGTGTTAACTGTCAAAACATCGACATCAGAGTGTCAGCAGGAGAATGCACAGATAAACATCCATAAATGTAGACAGAAACAATGTCTCGTATTAAAAGGAGTCCGAAAAATTCTATTCTATTATACACATGCTTTCTGTTCAGGATTTGAGAACTCAATCACTTTGCAGTTCACACTTTCTTTAAATCGCTACTTTTATTTAATCAACTTGACACGTTTTCTTTAGAAAAACAAAACAGCGATTAAAGTTAAAAATGGGCAGTAAACCAGACACTTTCAAGGGCTACGAATCCCCCCCCCCCCGTCTCAGCAGAGTGCTTTTACACCTCTAGTTTGAAAAAAATCAGGAAAGTGGATGAGTCTAGCTTTGTTTAGGTGGGAGTGTTGAGTGGCGAAAGAGGTAAGGGTTTGCATGAAAAGGGGAGTTTCAGTATGTGCACGCGCTGATTTTCACAGCGGCAACACAAACAGACACAGGGGAGACAGTGACTAGGTTTACATGGACATCAGTAATCAAATTATTTGCCTTAATCTGTAGGTGTTTACATGAGTTACTTTTTGAATGTTCCTTTCATGATCCTGTTTTACATGTTATAGCACATAGATTGATTAATGCCATCGCGTCACCACACTATTATGTTTTCATCCAAAGTTCCATGTAATTCCGGGTTTTTGATTCTAAATTTGTTGACTTTAAATGCAGTTTGGCACTTTTACTTTTATAAATGAACATTTCATGCATGCTCCCACGACAAACAAAATATTGGATGCGAGGAACTGCTGGAAGAGTGTTGTTTTAATGGCATTTTTGATATCGCACACCGTATGGGTGAAATCCCCCCTCCCCCCCGCACATTTCCCGGAAGATGCAAAGATTCGGTAGGTGCAGAGAATAGCGTCAAACATCTGTGTGTATAGACTATTCTGTCACAAAATGTGGCGAAAATCTTACACGACTGTAATAGTTTGATTACTGTGTTTACATATTTACATTCGGAGAGCAGCATTTACAGCGGATCTTTCAGTCCATAATATTGTAGTGATATTAACGTAATGTAAACTTAGTAACTAAATCATTTTGACTAAGGTACGTCTTTAAAAACTGAAAGAGTACTACTGACGATGCTAACTAGCTTTGCCATCTGAATAAACATAAATGAAGAACAGTGATCACACACTTACCAAGTCCATAAAGACAGGACAATCAACACGAACTGAAACTGCGTCTTTTTATTAAAAGAAAACCAGTGGCAAATACGGATTTTACCATTTCCAGATGCGAAAAGCTCTTGGGTAAAAAATGTTCCTTACAAACATATTTTGTCATGTGTTAGCAGACCACTGTAATCCGCACGTGATTGGTGCTCTCATCATGGGAAAAATGGAAACAAAACCTTTGTTACGGCACATTTATAAACGCAAAACTAACGATTCATGTCTCAGAACAATTCTTCTTCTTCCACTTGTTTAATTACCGTTGGCAACACAATGTGGTGTCTTTCTGCTGTCTGAACACTAGTTAACAGTCTTCGAAGCTGTATGATACATATTAGAGAAGTTGCACCTCATTCACAATAGTGCGCGCTGATTGGTTCGAACCAAGTCTTTCTCATAAATTAATGATGAAAACTCAAAGATGTCACATTGTACCGGCCAGTACAGACATCCAGCCTCCACACTGGAATACACTCAAGGATCTAATCACTGTGACGTAGCCTCAAAATTTCTTTTCAAACCAGAAGAACGAATTTGCTCAAAATAGCAAAAACAACGATTTTTTGGTGAAATATACAGTATGTGTCCTAATTGTGTTTTTAGCAATGTGGGACATATACATGTCTCAAAAAATGTAGAAAAAAATGTTGATTGTTGCTCTTTGAAAAAGCAAACAAATCTGTGTAACTAATGTTAAAATTCCATCATCCCAAATGCTGATCCTGTCAGCTTGGGCTTCAATGCTACGTTCAAACATCAGTCTGTCAACAAACATCTGCTAAAAGCAAGTGGCCAGCATTTCTTAACAATAACAGATTTTGCGTCCCCTCATGTGTTCTTGGATCGATGCCCATGCCCTGCGGTTCCACGCCAATCACGGTCACAATGTGTTTCTGTCTTTACTTCTCATGCTAAACACACCATTAATATCACTTTGTGTCACTTCATTAAAACATCCCATTACTTTCCATCATGGCTGACGTCCACTAATGCTTCTCTGGCTCTCAGGGTGAGATTAAAGCCTTAATGTTCATTCCCTACTCTCATTAGGAAGCAGGCTTAGATAGCCTGCTCATCGCTACCTGTCACGCTCAGAGACTCTTCTGTGGCGCAGATGAAGATGGAGGACTGCTTTGGGGAGTTTTGTTGTTGTGCTTTGTAAAATGGCTGCAACCCCAAACCGAATTCCCAGTCTCTATTCTGAACTAGATCTAATATCACTCTATTAGTAGTTTCATTTGGCTCTGTTTTTTTGCATTGCTATTTTGTTGTTGGACCCTTTGATAGTTCTCATGGGGTATATCAAGTCTCATTAAGAATGCTTGTGTATACTGTGCTGTTAATAACATGCTAGATTTGAAAACAATTTTTTTTTTGCTTAGACCTGTGTGGGATATAAACGATTAACAAAATAAAACCAGTGTAGATGCTCACAATGTCTTTCTCCTCAACTTCACACTGAGTATGTTTACATGGACACTAATAATCTGATTTTAATGTGATTTAGACAATACTTTGATGAAGAGTCTACCATGTGAACAACGATTTTGGATTAAGGTCATAATCGAACTAAACAGAAATTGAATTAAGACATGTGGAGTATGCCAATTTTAGTCGCACTGAAGTGCAGTACAGACATGTAAACACCTTAATCGAACTATTACCATCATGTAGGATGCGTTCTGCGACAGGATATTTCATACACACGGCTGTTTGACACTATTCTCTGCACCTATGGAGTAAGTAAAGGATACACACACTGTGAAATGCTGAATTTTTTCGGTGTGTGGTATCAAATTCTAATAAAACAACACTCTTCCACCAGTCCTTAATTTGTACTTGCATCCAATAACTCAGTTTGTAATGAGGGGGGCATGCATTAAATGTTCCTGAATGTAAGTTAAAGCGCCAAACTGCAGTTAAAGCTGACAAATTACAAAAGAAACACACAAAATAACATGAATCTCCAGAATGAACGTGGAGAGCGTGGTGACACAATGACGTTAATCAATCTACAGGTATGTGCTTTAACCAGAGATGGGAAGTACCGAAATACAAATACTTTGCTTTTGTACTTAAGTAGATTTCTCTAGTTTCAGTACTTTACTCCACTTAATTTTTTTGGCAACTTTTTACTTTTACTCCTTACTGTCACATAATGAGTACAAGAAAGGTTCTCTTTTGATCAATTTATTCAAACAAGCAGTGGATTTATAAACAGGAGAAGCAGGTAAGTGATAGTCTTGCAGATGAGCAGATGGAATATTGTTTACGATGTAAACAATGGAGCTTCAGTCAAACATAGAGTATAAAGTCACTTCCCTAAATGATAGCTTGTTCATCCACAGGTTCGGGAGAAACGTCCACAAGAGAAACATTTACTGGACAGGGGAAACATCCACGGAAGAAAGGCGAGTCAGGGAGAAGGTAAGGTGAACCATCTGACATCGATTCCAGGCACTGACTGACTGGAATCGAGGGGTTATATGGGGAATGGTGATTGCTAGTGCAGGTGTGTCAAGTTAATACTCAGGTGAGGGTGCTCTGGTGTGATGAGAGGGGGTAGGAGATGGGGAACGATGATTGGAGCTGAGGGAATGTGACAGTGAGGGAGAATGGTGATTGGAGCTGCAGGAACGAGCCGTATATACAAATATCTATACTTTCTACTCCTTACATTTTTTAAACCACGGTTGTTAATTTCGTTGTCGTGTTTGGAGGTACGATCTATACTATTTCTTGTCATTGCGCAATATGAATGCATTTTTGATGCTATCAAATCTATTTTTCATCGTGCGCCTGCGCGCTGCAGTGCGTGGCTTTTTCAACCAAGGCTATCACGTACTGTACGTGGGCTAATTTATGACGATTACAATGAGAAAGGCTAGGATGACTACACAGATGAGACAGAGGGACATGGCAAATTTAACATGACTGATGCTGTCCTGTTTACACGGTTATAAGACACCTTTTGCTCATTCGGATCACAGGTTCACATTCTAGTTCAATGTTGCTTTTAGCATAGAATAAATGTATTACAGTTTTTCTCAGTCACTTTGGTACATTTCTCAGATCAGAATTGAAATTTGCAAAACAGTAAGTGCATTTCTCAAAACAATTTAGGTAAAGGATGTGTGTACTTTTGCCATCTATGTGCTTTAACATGTAAAGCGTGATCATTAATAAAGAAATATTTAAAAAGTAACTCATATAAACACCTTAATCATATTATTGTCTTAATCAGATTAAGGTAAATAATTTAATTACTGTTGTCCATGTAAATGTAGTCATTGTCACGTGGGGACTAGTTTCAAGAGTTCACAAATAGCTGATGATTGATTTTAAAGCTTGTTTGGCATGCTGGCCCGGGAGAGAGTCCTGAGCTCATAAGATCCTCGAGCCTGGGGCTCCCCCCCATTTGCAAGGCAAGAGGGGAGTTTGAGCTCAGGTGGATCTCGAGAACTCCCCTGCTTTAGTAGCTAATGAACAGGTAGTGATTGCTCTTAAGACATAACTACTTAATAGGAGCATGTCTATGGTGCCGATTTTGATAAGCCAATTAACTTATGTTGCATGTTTTTGGACAGTGGAAGGAACTGGGGAACCCTGGGGAAACCCACGTGGGCACGGGGAGAACGTGTAAACTTCGCACAGAAACGTCGGCTGGCTTGGTAAGGACTAGAACCAGTGACGTTCTTGCTGAGAGGCAACAGTGCTAACCACTGGGCCACCGTGCCACCCATCTAGGAAATGAGGAGGAGTAGGGGTGAAAGGGGGGATTCAAAATTAGTTTATAAATAAACTTCACTTTGAGACTTCTAAGGTATTCAAATAATTTACTAAATCCATTCAATTTCTTGGTCCGTTCATCTTAAATTGATTGATCTGACAGAGCTGGAGAAGTTCTTAACATACAGTGACAAATTTTTATTTCCTTAAAAACAATACGATGGCAAATGCAAATATAAAATAAAAGGAATAAAAAAACAGAAACATCTTCAGAGACCTTGTCTGATCACAACTATTCACTAATCTTCAAATCTAGTCTCTTTCTTATATCATGTGGTTCCAGAATATTTGGAATAAGAACGTTGTAAGAATCACCTGTATGAAAATATATGTTTTTTAAGTTTAAAATTTCATTTTACAGTTACTGTACATAAAATACTATGCCCGCATTTTTTTAAACCTATTCTTTCAATCTGAATCAGTATTTATCTTAAGTTTAATACCACTACAATGCAAGCACCTCTCAAACATGTTGGAAACAACACACTACTAATGCAAGTCAACTTAACCTGGGCTGGAATTATTTCAATTCAAAATAACGCGGCATGCACATTCATGAAAGAACACTCAGAATACAACTGTGACATTTGAAGCCGCTCTAACTGACGTACAGAATAACTCCCTTTGGAGAGGACTTTATGCTTTGTAACTGCAGATCTTTTTTTATTCTCAAACAGCAGCATTACGCACTAAAGGAGATTGAGAGCATATTAAAATGCTTTTAAAGCACTTATATGCATGAATTATTCAGTAAAATCCTGTTGTTTGCATTATAAGAGTTTTTGCACCTCGTCTAGGTTGTTAAACTTGCGAGTGGAGTTTTCTCCATGTAAACAATGCCTTACAGCTGTTCTCCATGGAGTTTGCCTGGTATTGAACCTGTTACTTTCCTTTAAAACAGCATAACAAACCACAGACAGCAGTGTCACTGAGGATATTCAAGGTGAGCGGGGTGATTCACTTTACACTAAACTCAAAGATTCCCTCTAATTATTTGACTGAGGAGGATCATGCCATGGATATGCAAAAATATCTTCTTTTTTCAGATCATGTCAAATTAATCACCAATGCAACAGTGGGCTTATTTAAAGCTTGTTATTGTGCTTTTTGCTTGAGAAAAAATATCTTTCATGGCTGTCCACACTGACACAAACAGTTCCCTTTTTATAAGACTGAATAAACAATAAATAACATGAATTCAATGGGGGATTTTCTTTATTTTGAGCTTTTGAACAGTTTTTTGGGGTTGTGCATTTTTTTCTTTTAGAAATGAACTGTGTATCAGTGTAACTGGATATCTATCTCTACTTGTGAGATATCTGAATCATTTATGTGATGTAAAATTCATTCAGCAGGTTTTTTTCATTCCTCTTTTTTATAAGAAGAATAAGCTGTTAGACTGAGGCGCTAAGAGGCAAATAAAAGAACAAGAAACAGAACTGTTTAATTATTTATGATTCCACTCAAAAATATGTGCTTTGGATAATTATGTCTTGAACTAAATTGTGGGGAAAGATTGAAGTTGTGATGAGTCTCAGGATACATTTCCACAGCTGAATCCAGAAAACTTTTTATTGGTGATTTGAAAATTGATTTTAAAGTAAAAGTTTGTCTGGGTGGTCTGTGCAGTTTCAATAAATGGGCTGCATGTGGATGGTGAGAGTGAAACATCAAAATACACTCTTGAAAAGATAACAAAACTAAACTTTGACCTCAAACCAGCAGGCTTATCTTCACATTATCTGCTTCCAACAATGTACTTTTTACTTGAAGATTAGCATTAAGCAAGCAGCTTGCCATTTCTAAAATTGTCCTTTTTTTAGATTACAACAACAACAATAATAATAATAATAATAATAATAATAATAATAATAATAATAATAATAATAATAACAACAACAATCAATAATAATAATAATAATGATAAATAATAATAATAATAGTAAAATAATCAATAATAATAAATAATAAATAATAAATAATAAATAATCAATAATAATAAATAATAAATAAATAAATAAATAAATAAATAAATAAATAAATAAATAAATAATAATAATAATAATAATAATAATAATAATAATAATAATAATAAATCAGAATTCTGTGATCTGGGAACAGAAAAGTCAAAAGTGTAATTTATTTGACTTGTGTTTTGATTTGTCGTTATTATTGTTTTTTATTTTCATACAAAATCTGAAAGAGAAATAAATAAATTTTGTCATGACGTAACAAACATTTGGCCAAGATACAGCCATTTATCTGGAATCTGAGGCTTTTTTCATTCATTCATTCATTCATTTTCTTTTCAGCTTGGTCCCTTTATAAATCAGGAGTCGCCACAGCAAAATGAACCGCCATGCAGCCGCAATCCAACATTGGGAAACACCCATACACTCTTGCATTCACACACATACACTACGGCCAATTTAGCTTACTCAATTCACCTATGGCGCATGTCTTTGGACTATGAAGGAAACCTGAGCACCCAAAGGAAACCCACGCGAAAATGGTGAGAACATGCAAGCTCCACACAGAAAGACCAACTGACCCAGCTGAGACTTGAACCAGCGACCTTCTTGCTGTGAGGCGATCGTGCTACCCAATGCGCCACCGTGACGCACTCTGAGGCTTCAAAATAATCTAAATACATGGAAATTCACCTTTAAAGCTGTATAAATGAAGTGCTTAGCAATGCACATTTCTACTAATAAAAATGGTTATGATATATTTGCAGTAGGAAATTTACAAAATGTCTTCATGAAACATGATCTTAGCTTAATGTTCTAACGATTTTTGGCATTAAAAAAAACTATAATTTTGACCCATATTATTGCCAAAATATATACGTGCAACATAAGACCTTATGGTACAAGGTCACACATGTAAGGCTACTTTATCCATATATTTCAATCTAATGCCATGAATAATAATCTCATCATTTCCTGGATATTACATCATTCTTTGATTGCTGTGAATAGGGTTGTACGATATTGAAAAAATATGACATTGGAATATCTTGCTTTTCTGCAATATATATATTGCAATGTGAATACAATTTCGCAGATACAGGGCTCTAGACAGAGTTGTTGCACTGGTGCGCCTAACAATAATAGTTATTTTTTTTGTTAAGCTGGCTTAAATTTTTCACTGTTCAACAAAAAAAAAATGCTTGTTTCCTTTCACTTTTTCTTGTTCACTCAACTTTTGAAAACATCAGCTGCACTGACCTAAAGTTATTTGTCAGTAATACCAAAAACATTTAGTTGGGTTAACATAAGATTATTAGTTTTATGGAGAGGTGAACTACTCTGTAACAAAACTTAAGTTGTGCCAACTGAATATTTTTTTTTGTCTGCAGAACTGGAATGCCTTAAGTTGAGTGAACAAACAAATACTTATTTCTTTTTGTTTTTTCTCATGTTCTCAGAATTTTTTCCCACCTTTAATTAACAGGACAGTAGAGAGTATAGACCGGAAAGTGTGGGGAGAGGAGAGAGAGGAAGGATCGACATAGGACTTCGAGGCAGGAATCGAACTCGGGTCACCATGACATTGCATTGCATATCCCGTGATTTGACTATTGCAGATGCGCATATTGCGATATCGATGATGAAAGTATATATTGTGCAGCCCTACTTTGAAGTGTGGGTTTTGCTTACTGTACATTTTCACGCATATCAGGTTCATGCAAACCAAACTCACCACTAATTAATAATTTTACACTATGAGATTCATTCATTCAACTCTGCGTGTAGATATATTATCTTACACTGAAAAAAATGATGCAAAATTGTTGCAAACAACTTATATACATTGAATTTAAATAAACAAATTAAATTTAGTAATGTTCAACTTGGCGTTGCAGTGGCACAGTAGGTAGTGCTGTCGCCTCACAGCAAGAAGGTCGCTGGTTCGAGCCTCGGGTCAGTTGGGTCAGTTGGTGTTTCTGTGTGGAGTTTGCATGTTTTCCCTGCGTTCGCGTGGGTTTCCTCCGGATGCTTCGGTTTCCCCACAGTCCAAAGACATGCAGTACAGGTGAATTGGGAAGGCTAAATTGTTTGTAGCATATGAGTGTGAGTGAGTGTGTATAGATGTTTCCCAGAGATGGGTTGCGGCTGGAAGGGCAGGCGCTGCGTAAAACATGTGCTGGATAAGTTGGCAGTTCATTCCGCTGTGGCGACCCCTGATTAATAAAGGGACTAAGCCGAAAAGAAAATGAATGAATGTTCAACTTAATTTGTTTGTTTAAATTCAGCCCAAATAAATTGTTTACAATCACTTACCTAAAAAAATAGTAAATCAAAGAAATCATCTTTTAATCATTTTTTTCAAGGTACTGTTGCTTCTTTATTACAATAACTATTATATTATATTACTATTAATATACAATTACACGATCATACACTTAATAATAAAGTCCCCTGTTAGCATTTCAAGACTGTAAAAAATGCTGTGTTCCACTCAATCCCTTTCATGTTGCCCCAACACAAATTAATTAAGTTAACTTATTAGTTTTATTACTACATTGTTAAATCCATCAGTCAACTTTATCAAATGAAATGAGTGTAGTTAACTCAAAATTTACTGAAAGTTAATTCTACTCATTATAAAAGAGTTTTGAACTCAGTGTTGAAGGTAATGAGTTAATTAAATAATGCCTCCTTACTTCAACTTAAATGGAGTAAGTTCACAGTACTCATATAGATTAGATTTTAACTCAAATGGTTTGGAGCAATCGGTTTCCTCAAACGATTCGAGTTGCCTTAACTTATTGGGTTTTACTGTGCTCAAATTGCTTCATGTACTCAAATGGATTAATTTCACAGTACTCATTAGGATTAGTTTTTGAACTTAAATGGTTTGTTGTAATCGGTTTCCTCAAATGGTTTGAGTCACCATAACTTATTGGGTTTTACATCGTAATTTAAGTGGATTAAACATAAAACAATTAAGTTGTCTCCAAAAATAACCCCTCAAGAATTGTGTTGTTTCAGCTCATTTTACATAAGTAGTTTGAACAAACAGCATACATCTTTTTTTTGAGGGAATAAAGCAGTACAATGTTGAGCATATCAGGTATAAAAGCCTCTTCCATTTCGGAAGGTGAGTATAAAGGTGAAAGGCATAAACAAGGCATAAAGTGTTGTTACCTAAGGAGTGGGACATGCTTGTGATGCAAGTAGCCTTTCATAAATATAAATAAGACAATTAAAATGACCCCTTACTCCACAAATAATGCCTATATGCTTCAGTAAACACAACATGCACATTATGCAGTAGATACAAACCCAACAAAAGCAATAAAGCTTTCTGCGCTATATGAAAAATGTTTTGCTTTCTGTCCTCGTTCTTGTCCTGAATATTTCTTTTATCATTGCCATGGCCTTATTTTATAATGAATGGGGAAACCTGGGGAGGAGTGTCAAACAAGCATTTTTACTCTCTCTCATTACAACGTGGCAGAGCCTTTGTAAATGACTTTGCGGCATGAGTCGGTGTGCCTGTTTAAAAATGCATAGGATTAAGGAGGAGCAGAGCGAACGCATATCAGCCCAAGCTCAACCGAGTGTGTTCATGAAGCAGCAAGGACAGGAAAATTGACACTTGATGATTTCTCCTGCTGATGTGAAGGAACGTTCAATCACATTTAAAAAGCTCATTTATTTATTTATTTTTAACTCATACTCGCATTCTCCGTATCTGTCACTCTTTGACAAGTTCTCTCAGCGAGCTATTTGGCGCAGCTATTTATAGAAGAGAAACACCTCTGAGTTCTTTGACTCTGCTTCAGAAAGATTATTTTTCCCACCTGGACTTTAGACAACTCCAAGCTGGGAGTTAAAGTGCATTCTGGTCTCCCGAAAGTTCACTAACCAGACACTATATTGACAGCACTTATTTTCTGCTGTCTGATGGGGTCAGATTGGGAGAGCACAGCTCATCTGTGCACTGTGACTTTGAGGGCTTGATTTGAAAAACATTACCATTGACTTTTCACACTTTGCACTGAACAAAATGATGGTAGAAATAGCCATTAACAAGCACTTGAAGAGCTTTTATGCATCTCTTTTTAGACATAATAAATGCCTGGCCCCGTCGTGCTGTAGCTTTTATATATACTTAATACACAAATGAAAACTGTTGTTTTCCTGTGTCAAACATGTGTGACTTTTTTACCTTCCATGCTTTTGTGCTCATGTAATGGGGTCAGGCTCTAAAAACTGTAGAGGGACCCAAAAATAAAATAAAATAAAATAAAATAAAATAAATACTAAAGAAAAATAAAACAGTAAAAAAATTAACTAGAAGTTATGACCATTTTATAAAAGTATAACTCTTTAGTTCTTCACTACCTGACAAAAGTCTGGTCGACTATCCAAGTTTTAGGAAAAACAAATAATAACTTGACTTCTAGTTTATCATTTGGTATTAGAAGTGGTTTATAAGAAAGGCAAAGGTCTCCAGATTACGCTTTTTTTTTTTTTTTACCAAAATAAAACATGATTATGCCTTGATTTTTTATTATTTAATTAGGACAGTAAGGTCTGACTTTGCTTAGACAAAAGTCACTTGACAGAAATAATGTACAGTATAGAATATGAAGTCATGGTGCAGGGTTAAAAGGAATTAATAATGTGTATGACTCTAATGAGCTTGGAGGACTGCATCCATATATATCTGCAATAACTTATTAATTAAGTCATCTGGAATAGCAAAGAAAGCGTTCTTGTAAGACTCCCAGAGTTCATCAAGATTCTTTGAATTTATCTTGAACGCCTCTTCTCTTCCTTCAAACCCCAAAGATGCTCAATAATGTTCATGTCTGGTGACTGGGCTGTCCAACCATGGAGCACCTTGACCTTGATTGCTTTCAGGAACTTTGATGTGGAGGTTGAAGTATGAGAAGGAGCGCTATCCTGCCGAAGAATTTGCCCTCTCCTGTAGTTTGTAACGTAATGGGCAGCACAAATGTCTTGATACCTCAGGCTGCTGATGTTGCCATCCACTCTGCAAATCTCTTGCACACCCCCATACTGAATATAATCCCAATCCATGATTTTTCTTTCACCAAACTTGACTGATTCTGTGAGAATCTTGGGTCCATGTGGGTTTCAATAGGTCTTCTGCAGTATTTGTGATGATTGGGATGCAGGTCAACAGATGATTCATCAGAAAAATTTACCTTCTGCCACTTTTCAAAATGATCAAATAGAAGTCAAGTTATTATTTGTTGTTCTTACAACTGGGATTGACGACAAGACTTTTTTCAGGTAGTGTAGACCCAGATTGCAGAAATCGTATAAAGCTTTTAAATCAGGATTAAATACTTAATTAAACTTTTAAAACAGCAACTACAAATAAGTAAATGATTAATAAATAAAAGAACAATAAAAAGAAATTAGTGTAGAAAAAAGCCAATTTCTTCAGTCATTTTGAATCAGAAACATTCTACAACACTACAGTACCTTTTCAGTTCTATTCTATTTTTTATTCATTGCATTATTGACCAAACTCTGGCCGTGACCGCCCTGACAGGTCATAGTTATATATCACTTTATAAAAATTGAACCAATTATGTGAAAGAAGAGGTTTTCTTTGATGAATTATTCACACTGTTTTGTAGAAATAACCAGTACCATGTCAGACCCCAAGACTCAATAGAGCTTTAAGAGAGAAACTGTCTGCTTCTGTAAATATGAACAAAGTACAGCTCGATATGAACTACAAAAAAGAGAAAAAAGAAAAGAAAACAGAAGATCAGAACAGACAAAAACACATTACAATATAAAACACACATATGCAACCCAAAATCAATACAATACAGGAGCACAAACTAGAGATCTAGATGCAGAGCCATTTTTTGCCAAGCAATACATCACAAAAACTGTGATCTCTGGGAGTTGTTCAGATTTTGCTTTAAGTAATTGGTTACTGGAGCAGTAGAGAAATTCTGCAGAAGGATGATTACTAATGTGGGATAAGATAGCAGAACATGAGCGTACATAAATGATCCACGGGGAAAGCTCTGTCTCTGAATGATAAGAGCAGCAGTCTTTCCCTTTCACTCCTGTCTTCAGAATATTATATGATATAAACAATACGAACAGGCATCTTTAATAGAAATTTATCTTATCACAGCTCACCCATGTGCAATGCTCCAAAAAGTTTTCCCCTTTCACTCAGGCATCATTAATTTCTTCACTTCATATCAATTTCACCATTATTGCCACTCTTAAGATTTCATTTTGCTAAAAAAAATGGTCCACGAAGTCCCTTAACAAGTGCAGTCTTCTCAACAGCTGATGTATTTTGCATTTAAACAGGACATTTAGACAAGGCTTGATGTTTTCAGAATTATTCAATGAACAAAATTAAGTGCGACATAACCCACTAAAAATTTTGAGTATAAATGACGTCTTGGCTAAAACCAGGTTCCAATATCTAATAATAGTCCAAAATAGACTTGTTACAGAATACGCAAGTATTCTCAGATGTCTATTCACAGCCCAAATTGAACCTTTTTTAGTCCATGTTTGATGAATGTCTATTAGATGTATTTTAAACACACAAAAATGCTATCAACATTGTCTAGTTAATAGTAAACTTTTCAATATATTCTCCAGTCTACACCACCATTGAAGTTGTTTGTTATTTTCCTTAAATACTCATAGTAGCATTTACTAAAATATAGTGCCCCTACTGCCATTAAGAGATAATACATTTTACCCTTTCATCTGAATAACAATATGAAGTTCATGTAGCTTCATTGGTAAAGCATCAATTATCATGGGTTCGATGCCAGGGAACACATGCATTTTCAAAATATATACTGTGAATAGACAGTACATAATGTTTCATATGGGTAATTGTTTATTCATCCTTCAGCTTAGTCCCTTTATTGTCAGGGGTCACCACAGCAGAATGAACCACCAACTATTCCACCATATGTTTTACGTAGCGTATGCTTTTTAGCTGCAACGCAGTACTGGGAAACACCCATACACTCTCACATTAACACACGCACTCATACACTTTGGCCAGTTTAGCCAATTACCCGGCATGTAGCTCTCCGCAGCTCTCACATGGTCACCCACTGAAGCTAAACAGAGCTGGTGTGTGGTGAGCGGTCTGGCGCAATATGGCTGCGGTTGTATCATCCAGGTAGATGCTGCACATTGGTGGTGGATGAGGAGATTTCCCTCAATGTGTAAAGCGATTTAAGTGTTTAGAAAAGCACTATAAAATTGTAAATAATTCACCTATAGCAAGTGTCTTTGGACTGTGGGGGAAAGTGGGGCACCCGGAGAAAACCCAACCAACCTGGGGAGAACATGCAAACTCCACATAGAAATACCAACTGGCCCAGTCGAGACTCAAACCAGCAACCTGCTGTGAGAAGACAGTGCTAATCACTGAGCAACCAAGTTAATAAATAATAAATAAATAAAATAGTAATGATCTAAACAGTTCACACATTGCATTATAACAATCCTGTATTTTGAAATGGTATTATTTTATTATTTAAATGCACAGCATATGTTATTCATGTCATTTAGACATAATACTAGAATTTTTACTTGATTCTTTTCTCAGTTAAACAGACACTAATGTATTTTGGTAGAAGTCGATGAAATACGTGTTGTAAATCCAGCAGCTCTAATCTCTTCATTGAATTGCAGGCTTACATGGTGGCATCCATCCCCAATTAGATCAAATAATAGGATCCTAATTAAGCTGTTTAAATTATGATACATTAGGGCTTTTCTCAATATTTACACAAAATAAAAAAACAAAACAATATATCATTAACACATTGCATTTTTACTTACCGGACCTTCGTGAGCTTACATCATCGATGATGCGACTGTTCAGTTTAACAGGAAGGGAAGGGAAGGGAGATTGCTTTAGTTATATCGTTTTGTATTATTTTTAGTCATTTGGGATGCAGTGACACGCAGTCAAACACTTTGCTGAACAGATCCATCTCTTTTGACGCTCATAAATAATCATAAAATCCTCGTGCTGCAGGTATTAGGAGGTTTCCTGAAGGTGTAGCTGACGTGCAGTGAGGGATTTGCGTTTTTAATAAACTACGACAGTTTGCATTCATTGAAAATCAAGAACGAATAATAAATGCATCTTCAGTTTCGCGCACCAAAGTCCAAGTGAACCGCACTCTGGCACACCTCTTCCAACCGGGCCAGGGCTGGCCAACTGAACCATGGCTGAGCCCGATTTAGAGCACTCACACTTCTCAAATGAATAGGGAAACGCAGCAAGGTTCGGATAGCATAGTGTGAGTGAGCCCTTAAATCATTAGGGTGTTGTGATAAACCTGACGTGTCATCATAAACACTTGAAAGCAATGCCTTCTAAATAATAGTTAAATAAATTTTTTTTAAATCATGCAGGGTTTATTCAACGGGAGTATTTAAAATTTACTTGTGAAAGTGTTATCTTTAATCATAACTATACATTGTACTGTACATTGTAAATATTTGGTTGTTTTTGTCGGAGTACCTATTTGAAAGTTTGCATATGAGATAAAAAATGAATGTGCATGGATTAAAATGACAAGTGTAACTACAAGTGTTTGTTTTTTTAGGGTGCAGACCTAACTTTATATAGAGATAGAGTAATAACCTGATGATTGGCATTTCTGAAGGAAACAGAAAGTAGAACATCTGACATTTTTAAATAGGACCACTAGTCAAACTTTTAAACAGTCATTAAGTGCTCAGTCAATACCTCTCATTGCTTTGTGCTGCTGTGTCGCACAGCCTCTACAGAAGCAGCTGGAGGTATTTAATGCTTCTCATGTTATTTTTAGTGCATTCTGGAGAAGACAAATGGCACAAAAACCTGTGTAGTTTCAACTTTGAGGTTTATCTGGAATTCCCCCATTTTACTGGTTAAGGGTCTTATCTCTAACATCTCAAAAACCTGAATTTGAAGGTACTGAAAATACAAGTTTCAATCTTACAAAGAAAAAGTTTGCAAAGTCATTTCACATTCTTCCTCTTTTATTTTGATGTAGAAAGCACCTTTATCCAAACATCCCAACACCAAGGTTGTTGGGTAGTACAAAAGCTGCTGGTACAGTGAAACACCTGGTGCCTCATTACCACTGACATAAATCTTTTCTCCTGCAGGTCCACAGGTACAGTGGATAGTGTCTTTAGAGTTCAAGGCCACTAGTATGGTGATTATCCAGGCTTATACTATATCAGAACGTACCTTTAGCTTGGACCTTTCTTCTATTGTTGTATTTTTCTTTACATTTATCATAAGAAATTTCTGATTTATAGATAAAGATTTTGGTGAACATGTTAAGAGTTACTGTATCTTTAAAATCAATTAAAATCTGCCTTTCACATTCACGTGTCTTTTTTCTGCTTTTTGTTTTCATGTGATACTAACTACAATGCACATTTTGGTGTTTTATTCGCATATAAAACACTGGATTCTGTACAAAAATGTTAGAAGTACACATAAAACATTTATGCACTCTCAGAAATAAAGGTATAAAATCTGTCACTGGGGTGGTACCTTTTCAAAAGGTTCTTTTTTGTTCCTATAGAGGTCCTTAAATGTACATGCTAATGGACCCTTTTCACAAGACTGTTACCAGCCTCTTAAATCTTTAAGCGTTTTTAATAATTTGATAAAAAAATGTAAGAACATTTTTATGTATTTATGGATGTATTATATCATCTTAGCATCAAACAACATAAACAAATTACTGCTTGTACAAGGTGTTTCTAATGCAGCGTCTATGGGACAGTATGGTAAATTTGACATTGTTCTGTCTTCTGGCTGCCGTTATCAGTCTCACACTATTTTCTTCTTTTTCTGAAGTCGTGTAATGTAATCGTGGATTTTTTCATTTAATATTTCAGCAAATAGTAGTGTAAAAAAATTGTTGTACTCTCCCCTTTACTCTAATGCCGAGTTCAGACTGCATGTTTTTTAAAGTAGTCACAGATGTTTACACACTGCATGACTACAGTATCTGGGCTAGCGTTTCGTCGCTGCTTTGTTTACACTGCAAGATGGATCGTGACAGGAGGTTTTACACTGCATGACTTTACAATAGGAAGAGTCGCTGACAACTTGTCTCAATCCGCAAACTACCACCAAACGTAGTATATATCTTTTGTTATTAACTACACAATGACAAAGAAGTCTTTAGTGGGTTTCCCCCGGGTTCCCCGGTTTCCTCTCAAGGCCCAAATATGCTCTACATTATAGACCAAATAAATCTAAGTCTCTTTAACTAGACGTCTAGCTCTCATGAAGTTCACCTTGGCCTTAGCTGCGGGGGAGTTTTGAAATTGTCCTGAGCTCAATCTCCCCTCGCCCCGCAAAGGGAGGGAGCCCAGGCTCGAGGATCCCTTGAGCTCAGGGTACTCTCTCGGGACAGCATGCCAAACAAGCTTTTGTAAATCAAGAGTTAAGTGTAAACTCTTGAAACAAAAAATGTCAATAAAAAATCTTACATATACTTTAGGAACAGTATAACACGGTATACCTTGAAAACGGTTATCGTCCTATGCCTAGTCACAGCTTTTGTACCTTTATTTCTGAGAGTGTGCGCTCAACTGAGTTGGATTATTGTTTATCCATTCAGAATACACAGGCATAAACTATGATGGAAAATACATTCCCTGAATAAATTCCATGATGCACAACAAACAACTTGCATGACTTTGCCTCAGCAGATGAAGTGACTATAAGTGCATCAATCTCATCTCACAGCGTCTAAAATGCAGTTTCAACCATCTCTGCAATGGATATTATAAAAAAAATTAGATATCATTAACTGCCAGAACTTTCTGAAAAAATTGCATCACCAACCATTTGCCAATAATGCAAACCTTTTATTTTTCCATCGAAAGAAAGAAAGAAAAAAGAAAGAAAGAAGAGAAAAAAACTGTTGGGTTTTACAGTTAATCTGGCTGTTATTGTGGTACTGGGCTATAAAAGAACAATGCTGTTGGCATCCAATCTATAATACCAGCTTCCTGGACATTACATGACAACAATGTAATTAAAAACAAAAAACTTTTTCAATCTCAATTTAGAAAAGGTTTACGTACAGATGAAAGTCAAAGCGATCCCTTTTCACATAGATCCACAAAAACAACTAAAAGCTGTATAATGCATGCCAGGCCACTTAACAGAAAAAAACACCAATGTCTGTGCAACATTTTTACAAATGAGATGATAATAATAATATTGTATGTGCTTGTACTTAAAAAAGGTTTAATTTTCAGGTAGTTGCATGATATTGACATCAAATTCAAAACATATTCTCAGGAGATGTGTGGCTTTTGACCTAATACTTTTCTGTTTTGCTCCAGGACTAATTTCATATATTTGTTTATGAAATAATAAAATGTTTAGTGCGGTGCTTTTTTACATCATTAAGCATCTATAACTTTTTTTTTCATTTTGAGCATTATAAACTCTAGATGATGGATAATCAAGCTCAAAGTGAATTCTTTCCAAAGATACATAAACTGTGAATGTAGAGCAAATTATTCAGCAACTGTTACTGTTTTAGTTTGGGATGGTCATTTTTGAGAATGTGCCTCTGACGGTGAGGGAAAGAAGGACACCGATATAGCCTCATTTTGCATGCTATCTTCATCAAATTTGAAATATAAACTCACGAAACACTTGGCTTTGAATGTATATTTAATCTAGGACATTAACGTAATGTTTTATTACTCTTAATGTCATGACTTCATAATGTATACCTTTTTATATTTTTGAGCATGAAACTTCCCCGTTTACCACAGTAAAGCCCAACGTGTCTTCTTTCCAATGATACCTAATTTGTGTTTGTAGCTTCCTGGAGTCAAGAACTGTTACTATTTAAAGTTAGGTAGGTGTAAATCCCCAAAAGTGAGTGCTGGGTAACAGGTTAAAGGACCACCAAAGTGAATAAAACAATTTGAAAACAGCGACTCATAAAAACTCTCATTCCCAATGTGTTTTGAAAGCATCAGTTGATTTAAATCCTATTCAAAGAATTATTTTAACCCTTATAGTGTCTCATTCTTTGTGTCTCACATCAATGACCCAAAACACCTGAGAAACTATAACATATGAAGTAGAATAAAACAATGGTTTCTGTCAATTTTGAATGATTTTAAATGATTTGACAAAAGGAAAAAAGAAAAACTTAACGATTCAGCTGTTTTCTCTGCTATGACAATTTCCCCCAAGGAAATCAATATTTCTGAACAAGAGCGAAATGTATGTATGGGTCACGGGTCTCGGAGATGCATCTATTTTATGCAGAATGAACATAAAGTGCCAAGAAGAAGAAAAAAGTGTGAGAGATGAGACAGTCTGTGGCATTGCCTTTGATTTAGATGAGGAGAAGTGGTCATTAATGCTAACAGACAGATTTCTGCAGACATTACAGACGTCTGGCTGGTTGCTAGAAAAATGTCACAGCCTTTCACTGGCTTACTGAACACAGATTTCTCATTATTGAATATGAGCATTTGACAATTATCACCACGGCTTCCCTAAACTCCCGCAGTGACCTTCTGGATGTGCTGTTTGGCCAGCTTTGAAATGTGACAGACGCCTTCATCCATAGCCAGCTGTGTTGATGAGCAGATCTGAGCCCGGGTCTCCTGTTAAGGTCCGTTGGAGAGAACTATAAAGAAACCGCATCTGCTTCACTGTCCCATCTGGAAGGGTGGATGTTTTCAGCTGGAGGAGTTTCAGAGCGATGCAGTCTGATGCACCTCCATATGATGAGCCTGACTTTAGATTTTTAATGTCTGCAGAACATCAGCATCTACTTTACACGGCGGTTTAGCTTTGTAAAACATGCGTCTCAGCCTTCTGTCTCTCCCAGTTTGTCTCTCAGTTTTTTTAATTTCCTCTCACCCTGCTGCTTTTGTTCAGCTGCTGAAGTATAATCATCATTAGTGTCGTAACTAACAATAATCAAATTACTCACTAATCAAATTAATGTCTTTCATTTGTCACCACCAAAGTTTTGCTCTTGAAACCTGTTGTAATTTAAATGCAATCACACTTGAGGTAATTTATTAACATTCCGTACAAAGTGCAGATGACTATTTGTTAATTATAAAGTAATTCTTAGGAATTCTCTGGGCTTTGCTTTTATCTTGTACTTTACTACAGCCCTGTGTGTGATAAGCACACTCTTAACTGCGTCCCCGAGTATGTTTGTTTGTTATCTGGCATGCCTCATATATGAAAGGCATTTTTGTGCTCCAGTTCACAGCATGCCATCTTTCCTGCAGCAAGAATGAATCATGTAAATTACAGTCTTACTGTTCATAGTTTTACGGTTTCATTGCTGTCCCTTTATGCTGTGTCATGTGGTGATACTAAGGAAAAAAAAACTCAGACATGGGGCAAAGCAGAATATAGATATAATCTGGTGGCTTTGATTACTACTGTATATGCTTAAATACTTTGATACTTATGTACATAATTATATTTACATTGTACTTATATTTTTAAAAATGATCTACATGTAATTACATCTACAATTAAACCATTGACGCATCCCTTATGTCTTAATCCACCCTTAAAGGGATAGTTCACCCAATAATAGTTTTCTCACCCTCAGGTGGTTACCAACCTTTATTAGCTTCTTTTTCATTGAACACAAAAGAAGATAATTTAAAGAAAGCTGAAACCCTGTAAATACTGACTTCCAGAGTAGGAAAAAACAAAGTAAATGGTTACAGTTTTTCAGCTTTCTTCACAATATCTTATTTTGCGTTCAACAGAAGAAAGAAACTCAAAGGTTTGAAACAATTAAAAGGAGAGTAAATGATGACAGAATTTTCCATTTTTGGGTCAACTATACCTACACTTAGCACCAAACTTTACTCTGATTAGCACCGTAAGTGTTGTACAATGCAACATGAACACAATTAGTACATTGCAAGTTTTTATACAAACACATTTTAAGGCCAGTTAATATAAAGTTGGACCTCGAATTTCATTTAGCAACAATTATCAGAACTAAAACAAAACTTGCAAAAACCACAGAACAGAACTAAACCTCCAAACATCCAACCCCAGCCATCAAATAAAGGAAACTTGGAAGCTCAAATAAACAGTGGATAATTAATTAAAACAACAAACCCAGAATCAACGAAAGGGTAATTAATAAAAAAATCTACATCTATAAAAGGCCAGATAGACCGTCAGGCCACAGGGAAATGTCCCGGTGCTCCCTATGGCCAGTCCTCCCCTGGCTATGTCACAGTAGAATACTATTCAAACTACTTAAAAAGCCGATAACTGTGCATAATTCACTGCTTGCGAGTTTGCTGAACAGTCTTTCACTGACACTGAAGTACAGCAGAACCAGGAGACACTATTTTACAGCTAGGGAGAAAAAGAAAGCTCTCTCTCTCTCGCTCAGTTTGGACCTATGAACTGCTGGCGTGATTGTATGGTAACTTTTCCTCTCCTCTATTGATATTAAAGTGATACCCGTGGATCCTGACACAGGTGTGTCTGTAGAGCGAGTTTTCTCCACGGCATCTATTACGGATCAGCTGTGATAGCTGCACAATATGTGCATTATTACACGCATACAGACTCTTCAGTGTCTGCGTCATTCATCGATGGACAGCGCTGACACTTTTAGAGCCAATCGCAGCCCTTTCTTTTGAGCATGTGTACACAATGACCAATCACAGAAATGTAAGAACACGCTCAAAGCAAGTAGAATAATAATAACATTAGTTTATTTGCTATAAATGCTCATGTTGTCCTCTGTGATTGTATTTGAGTTTTGTTTGAAACATTCAAAATTTTAATTAAATTTTTTCTTGAGCAGGTAAAATGAAAAGTACAGTTCATATATCTGACTGCTTGTATTAAAGAACAAAACTGTGTTGTGAAGAAAAGTATATAATTGTGGATGGTAAGCATAATCAATGGACTCTGCACAACGCACCGAGATATTAAATTGAACGGAATCGATGACATGGTTGATGATATGATAATATGATATGATTTTCTTTAGTCTGCAAATACAGCAGAACATTTTTGTGTAAGAGAATACCATAAAATGACAAATACAACATTGGACGCCCACTGACTTTCTTCAGGGAAAGTGCCATTACCAGCCATCAAATAAAGGAAACTTGGGAGCTCAAATAAACAGTGGATAATTAATTAACACAACAAACCCAGAATCTACGAAAGGGTAATCAATTAAAAAAAAAAAATTACATCTATAGTCTAGTTGTAGCTTTTTACCCTTTCATTGAATACACAAGAATACAAATACACAAGAAACCGAAACTTCAGATGAAATATATGACATAGAATACTAGGGGTGTCAAAATAATTGTTTCTTCAATGCATCACGATGCAGATGTGGACAATTCGTTATCGATTCATTAATAGATCATGATAATCATAACCGAACCAAACCATGAGAGGAGTGTAGGTTTATACCCCCACAAAACACCTTCTATTATTCCAAACCTACTGTATATGATTTTCTTTAGATTGCAAATACAACAGAACATTTTGTGTAAGAGAATACCATAATATTAATTTAATATAACCTTTTAAAAGATCTCATTTGATATTTTCTTCAGGGAAAGTGGGGTTTTTGAATAAGTTAATGCTTGAACATGACAATCATGTAAATGACCACTTTAATACTCTTTGTTTTGCTCTTTTACAGTTCACAGCATTTGCATATGCATCACTGTGTTTTATCTTTATGTTATGTCATGTGGTGATGTTAAAAGGATAGATATCAAAAATCTTTAACTCACTCTTGAAGAAGATTTTTATTTACTAAACCTATATGAAGACACATTTAATTGGGTGAGTGGAGGGCCATACGTATCTGCCATTATATATCTTTGAAAACAGGTGATAGGTTAAGGCAAAGGGGTCATAAAAGAGCATGAGAGAGGACTTGGGGATGCATTGAGAACCATCTGTGTCAGAAAGGCATGAAATGTATACAACACATGTTGAAACTGTCATGTATATTTGAAAAGACACATACTGTATGAGAGAGAAGAGTCTAGTTTAGATGTTTGAAACATCTATACTAGTCATGATTACCAAATGTGAACTGTATGTGGAAAAACAGTGATGATTATATTAGATCTGTACATTATGAGGGCCAACAAGAAGAGGGGTCTTTAAATAGGGGTCGTAAAGGAGTAGGAGCTGGGAGAGGATTGTCCTGGAATGAGACTGAGATGGGTCTGCTCCAGGCTGTCTCTGCTTTTTTGGGAAATATTCTAAGTATATTCTTCTGATATTCATAACCCCAGTCTGAGCTTGATTCATTAAGAGAAAAGCCAGAAACCACATCACTCTCTGTCATTCAGTTCAACTTTCATGAATTTACTTTCTTTTAGAAAACACAAATGGAATACTTATTTTCAATAAATTGGAGCCCACTGACCTTCATTCAAATCACACTAACAATATCTTACTTTGTATTTTCTACAAACATTTTTTGAGTATTGAGTAGTTTTAATAACAAAAACACTATTTCCATTTTAAGTTAAACTATACATTGTCATTATTAAACATTTATACAGGTATTATTAATGTATTAGTAAAACCAATATTATTAAAGTCTTATTTATATGACTGATTGTTTTCATTAAATTTAAATGTATGTGTAGAACACAAATATCAACACTATTTTAATGGTTCCTTGACTTGGCTCTTATTGAATGAAATCACGCACTTTATATGCATTTTAATTTTATTAAACCTTAAAAAGATTATTGCTATATGATTTTAAAACTAAAGCTGCTTTAAAAAAAACTAACTGCAGCCATGAGTTGTTTATAAAAATAAATAAATAATAAAAACCTGATTAAGTATTTGCATATCATTAGGGAAACTAACCACACCGGAGTGAGCATCAGATTTACAGGAACTGAAATCTCTCTCTCGCTCTCTCTCTCACTCACTCACACACAGGTGGTGGGCTGAAGTAAGGCCAGATCTCTGGTGTATTCAGCTGAGCGAGGAAGGCTGGTCATCCTAATCAGTTTTTTTTTGCTCTGTTTACACTCTACAAAATTTGCCCCAGACAGAGCAGACGCTCTGTGTATTTTACACACATGACCTGACCTCGTCTTCTGTACTGATAGATTTCCAGCTGTACTTTCAGAGGGTGTAATAAACAGAAATCTAAAGACACAATCAACTTTTTTAAACTAAACTTTTTATGGTTTCATTAGTTCATGTCAGTTAATATATTTACTAACACAAACAAACAATGAATAATTCATTTATTACAGTATTTATTCATCTTTGCTAGTGACTACATTTACATGTACATCAGTAATCAAATTATTTGCCTTAATCTGAATAAGACAATAATATGATTAAGGTCTTTACATGAGTTGCTTTTTGAATGTTCCTTTCATGAACCCCTGCATAATTTGCGATGCCGGTGTCTGTGGTCCTTCACTGATGGTAGGTGCAGAGAATGGTGTCAAGCAGCCATGTGTGTATCTACTATCCTATCGCAAAATGTGGTGAAAATTAAGGGGTTTACATGTCTGTACTGCACTTCAATAATGCGTCTAAAATTGGCATTCTCCACATGTCTTCATTTGATTTCTGTTTAGTTCGATTATGACTTTAGATAGATTAAGGTAATCAAAAATTGCTGTTTACACTGTAGACTCATTATTAGAGTATTGCCTTCATTAAAATTTAATTATTGGTGTTCCTTGTCCCATTGTTCTTGTGAACTCATGATGCATTAACTATAGTATTTTAATAATGCATTAGTAAATGTTGAACTATGATTAGCAAATGTTGAACAACTGTTGTTCATTCTTAGTTTATGTTAATACATTAACTAATGGAACCTATAATGTGACCCTTTTAGTTATTAATTATTTTATTAAAGAAATTGTTGTGAATAAGAAACTAAAGAGCACTGAAATGATCATAAACAAAAGCAATATTTTTTTAATTTAATGTGAACATCATGATATTTTTGCAACATTTGAAATTGAAAATGTATTCCTGTTGATGTTTTCCCCCATGTAATTAATCCATTTGATTGACTGTAGTGTTGCTAACTACATTTTAGAAAAGGACAAAATTCTCAAAGTGCCCACAGTAAGTTGGTTTTCCGGTTTTAATTAGTCTTCCCGTCTAGTCCGTCTGAATTTTAAAAGGTTTAATAGTTGTTTAGAATGATTAGAGACCAATTTTGAACATTGTTGCCCACAATGATGCAACTCAGTAATACATGTTTTATTGTGCAAAACTGGATTATAAAGACTAACTGTTCAGTTAGCATGAATCAGCTTAGATTGAAAGAAGTATAAAAAGTCATGTCAAATGAAACACATGAAAAAAAAAATTATAGTAAATACAACACTTCCTGACAAAAGTCTTGTCGATCTCAGTTGTAAGAGCAACAAATAATATTTCACTTCTACTTGACCTTTTGGAAAAGAGCAGAAGGCAGATTTGTCTGATGAATCATCTGTTGAACTGCATCTCAATCATCACAAATATAGCAGAAGACCTATAGGAACCCACATGAACCCAAGATTTTCACATAATCAGTCAAGTTTGGTAAAGAAAAATTCATGGTTTGCGGTTACATTCAGTATGGGGGCGTGTGAGAGGTCTGCAGAGTGGATGGCAACATCAACAGCCTGAGGTATCAAGATATTTGTGCATTACATTACAAACCACAGGAGAGGGCAAATTTTTTCAGCAGGATAGTGCTCCTTCTCAATCTTCAGCCTCCACATCAAAGTTCGTGAAAGCAAAGAAGGTCAAGGTGCTCCAGGATTGGAGGAGGCATTGAAGATGAATCGAAAGAAAATCAAGGCATGATCATATTTTAATTTGAAAAAATAAGCAAAATCTAGAGGTTTTTGCCTTTCATATTAGCCACTTCTAATACTAAATGATCAACTAATATTCAATTTATTATTTGTTGTTCCTAAAAATGGGATAGGCAACAAGACTTTTGTTGTGTATAGTGTGTTTAAATCACACTGTAGATTCACTTTGTACTTTCTCACTTTGTGCACTTTCTCACTATATACAATTTACACCACATTGTTAATGAATGTTTCAGCATACTATAAAATTAATACCCTTCCTGAGCTATGTACAATCACTGACCTGACATAGTTTACAGCCAAGCTTAAGACCCACTTACAGTATAAAGTGGCTTTTTCCATACATTGTAAAAAGGGATTAGTTTGCTTTACTTAAACAACTGAGTAAACCCATTGCTTATAAAGTGATTAGTTGACTTTAATTAAAGTGAGTAAACATATTTCCTTCAAATTATTAAGAGAATAAATTATGCACATACAGTAATAATAAAAATGAAGTAAATTTAATCATTACAAATTACAATGGATTTACTCACTATTTAAAGTAAAGTCAACTAGTTGCTTTTAAGGCAATGCATTTACTTACTTTTTAAAAGTAAAGTAACTAACCGCTTTTTACAGTATAGTAGCACCATGGAACAATTTAATGTTTTATTTTATTAATTAGTTTGTTAATTTATGTTTATTTTATACTGTTTTTGGTTTGTTTTAGGTTTTGCTGAATAATTTGTTTTGCTGTTGTTGTAAAGCATTCTGGTTAACTTTGGCGTAGTTAGATGCTATAAATTACTAATAACAATAATTCCTTACATTTATATAGCTTTTTCTGGACACTTGAAGCACTTTACACACATTTTTGAGGGGAATCTCCTCATCTATCACCAGTATGCAGCCTCCAACTGGATGACACGTCGGCAGCTATATTGCGCCAGACCACACACAAGCTGACTGGAGACAGAGTGATAGAGCCCATTTCGATATGGGGATGGTTAGGAGGCGGTCATGAAAAATGGCCAGTGGGCAAATTTGACCACGATGCCGACGTTAAACACCTACTCTTTTTCGAAGAACATGCTGGAATTTTTAATGACCATAGAGAGTCAGGACCTCAGTTTAACGCCTCATCCGAAAGACGGCGCTCACTGAGCAGTATAGAGTCCCGAGCAATAAACTGAGGCGTTAGGAACCACACAGACTGCAGTTTGAGAGCTCCCTGCTCTAGAACCTAGCTTTCCCATGTGCTCTCCATTCCAGTTACTGACCGGGCACAACCCTGCTTAGCTTCAGTGGGCGACCATGTGAGAATTGCAGGGAGCTAGCTGCTCACTAGATTGATTAATTGAGCATTGATAGAAAACTTTATAGTATTGGGTGAATTTATATTGCTATAGTTGTATTACATTAAAGTACTAATTAAAACATAATTAAATAGATTAAAGTAGTTTTACTTCATAGTATAATGTTCACTTGAAATTACTTTTGTATTTTATTTTTCATGTGATCAATTAGAATTCAGTCAAAAGATTATTCATCTGTTTCTGTGTTGGCATTCTGGCTGTTTTACATTTGCAAATCAGTTCCTTTCCATAGTCTTTCCCCATCACCGCATCTCTGCCAACCGATCTCAAACTGGAGCTGATGGAAACTCTAATGCAAATATGGTAAATGAGCCATGTAAAAACACTAGAAGCATTAATTTGTGAACTTCAAAATGAAAGAGTTTAAAGAGATGCAGTTTCCACATAAAAATGGATCTGCGTAGAGGTGATAGGTAGGAGTGACCTGAGGGAGGGGGTCGGCGACAACTCGTTATGAATGATTCATTTTCACCACTAGATGAAAGTATCAGCGTCTGGCTTTGATGTACAGTACAGGCCACCAGACTGGCGTTGAGTTCACAGCAACCACCTCTGCAGCGCATCGCCTTTTGTTTATTGACTCGTCTGCATTGCTTGGACTAGTTCATTTAGTGAAAGGCTACTTGCCAGGTTGAGCAAAGATCCCTGTGGTCAATTCCAAAGAAACACTCTTCTTTTATTCCACTCACATATCACGTTGAAAACACTGAGAGGTGGGTTGCTGTGTCTTACAGTTCAATATTAGATACTACCAAGGTAAAATGGAGTTTGGATGCTTCTTTCATAGCAGGGGAAAAAAACCATTTCTGGGCTTTCTATGATTTCAGAATACGAACTATGCTTTTAGAATATAAAGACTCCTCGAGCCTTTGTGTAAGTTCAGATGTCCTTCTACATGACTGAATGAAAACTGGTCTGAACTGCTTTACTCAAGAGGGTCAAGGGAGTGAAGAGCGGTTTTCAACTAGACAGCCTCAGCTAACTTCTAGCGGGGCCAAAAAGTAGGAATGAGATGGTAATCCAATTGCCCTTTCTTGTCTAATGTGGCCAGACCTGGATACTAATAAATTATAGGTAGTTTGGATTATGCAAACAGATTCCAAAAATTAAGTGCTTGCAATTAGAGGAAACTATGACTACAGTTACTGTTATGGATTAAATTACATATCAATTACACAATGGCACTAAGTTGCAAATGTTTTTCATTGTTTTTTTAACATAATTTTTTCGGTCAGAATTTATTTTAATGTACAATTTAAGTTATTAACATACCACAAACTAAGACTTAAAGCTCAATAAAGTACTAATTAGCTGCTTGCTAATACTTAGTGAGGTAGTAGTTGGGTTTAGGTATTAGGTACACTCTCAGAAATAAAGGTACGAGAGCTGTCACTGGGGTGGTAGCTTTTCAAAATGTACATATTTGCAACTAAAGGGACTTTATTAACCTTTCAAGGGTGCATATTAGTATCTAAAAAAGTATAAAAGTGTTTATATAGATTTTTTGTTACTAATATATACCTTTGAGATACCAATGTGGACCGTTTAAGCACAAATGTGTACCTTTTGAAAAGTGACAGCTCAGTGACAGCTCTCGTGCATTTATTTTCGAGAGAGTATACTACACTGTAAAAATTGTTTGGGTTAGAAATGAGAGACACCTTGTTCCCGATTTTGCTTTTTGTTTTTGTTTGCGATTCACTTTATAAAATTTGAAGCATTAACCTAATCAATAATCTCTTACAGCGATTTCAATGGAGATACAGGGTCAGAAAGATCACAAAATGCTTTTTATCTGTCAGATATCTGTTCGACTGCATAATAGTCGAGGTTTTGTGACATGATTTGGCTTTTGTTCCAAAAAGGTAAAAGGTCATGCAAATCTCTGAACTATACTTGTATATTAAGGTGTTTGTGGTGTTATTTTAAGTTTCATTTTGAGGTTGATTTGTGCTGTTCTTATGAGATTGGAGACCATTCTTTCTTGTTTTTGTACATTATGAGCACATAGAAACTCTGGCTTCTTATTAAAAGGTACACATTTTTAACTGAAGGTAACAAAAGTGTACCTGTTGAATTTCTTGGTACCAATATAAACCTTTTAAGTACAAATGTGTACATTTTAAAAATGTTCCACCTCAGTGACAGCTCTCGTATTTATTTATGAAAGAGTAGGATTGGGGATAATAATAAGATCATACTTTATACGTGCTAATAAACAGTTAATATCTTAATAACAGTCTGGTATTAAGGCATTAAATGGTGTGAATTTTTATGTTCTTGACTTGATTTCAGCACAAAAGTAATCTAAATGTAATCCAAGGTTATTAGTCAGATTACATTACCATAAATTACTAATATATTTTTGTGATGTAATTTGTAATAAGTAACTGATTACAATTCATAAGTAATCTATGCAGCTCATATGTATATGGGAGTTAATAAGCTTCTTGACCAAACATCAATAATAAATACATACATAAACAAATAAAGGTCACGCAGGTTTTTAGGAGTTTATATTTTGTAAATGCTTATTTATTTCTGATGTATTTTTTTTAAACTGTGGAATCGGTCTCGATCTCCAGGCAATACAGCAGATATAGAATATTTTGTAAGTTATTTCAATGCATCAAGTTTAAAGGGTTATGAGTTACATTTAAAAATGTAATTTGAAACCACATATAGTTTGCATTGATGGGCTGAGTTAGTGTTCTGTACTTTTGCATTTATTTTGACTGACTTTGATTAAATTTGAAATGTTCAGTTTCACTTTACCTGACTTTAGGGCAAAACCCTTAAAACCCTCTTAAAAAGTTAAACTTTTTAATCAATGGTGTCTCTATCACTACAGTTGAAGAGAGAACATAAAAACATGACTATTGTGAACACAGTAAAAGAAACTCATTGACGTCCCCCTGGTGGTGTGTGGTGTTACAGTATGTTTTTTTTTCTCTCTGAGAGAATGAATTGTCCTCTGAGAGTCTCTACGACACAAATTAAAGATCTCCCTCTCAAGATAAGAAGCATTAACATGCAAACAAACCCCTTAAGGCTTCCATTTAGCCAAGACCTTGATGTGTCAATTAGATGCATAGACAGTTGTTACTATCGCTGTGGACTTTATAAATAGAAACAGCATCACTTTACTCACTACACAAAAGGGAAAACAAGTCGCATCATTAGTCTCTTGTTTTCCACAAGGTTTGGTTTGTTTTAAATTAGGCTTAACTGTGTTTTTTAGCCATTTGGGCTTTTTCCCCCCTTCGTTTTAAAGTAATTTTAAAATTATGGTTCATGAAAAAATTAAAAGTCTGTCATTATTTACTCACCCTCCTCTAAATTTGTTCATTCTTGTGTTTCTTTTTTTCTCGCTGAACACAAAAGAACTTTTGCAAATTGGATGTATATCATCAAATGGATGTCAATGGTCACTTGTTTCTTTAAATCAGGGGTCACCAATCACGGTCCTGGAGGGCCGGTGTCCCTGCAGGGTTTAGCTCCAGCTTGCCTCAACACACCTGCCTGGATGTTTCAAGTATACCTAGTAAGACCTTAATTAGCTTGTTCAGGTGTGTTTAATTAGGGTTGTAGCTAAAATCTGCAGGACACCGGCCGTCCAGGAACAAGTTTGGTGACCCATGCTTTAAATAGTCTAGCTCTGAGCTAACACGCCTTCTGTCTCACTACAATCCAACTTGCTCTTTAAGATCTCAAAACTCAGGGATTCTGGTACCCAGAATAGTAAAGTCTACTAAAGGAGGCTGAGCTTTCTCATTTATGGCTCCTAAACACTGGAATATACTTCCTGATAATGTCCATGGCTCAGACACACTCTCTCAGTTCAAAACTAGATTAAAGACCCATTTTTTTAGTAAAGCATACACACAATGCATTACATAATGGTATGATGTATGTGCTCCATGCAGGTGAGTGGGCTTGACAAACCACCTGTTGGACACACTACTCCTGTCTTAAAGCAGACATTTTGTTAGAAATACTTACTGGCTTTATATGTTTGTTTCTATGTTTGGTTATACTGTATAACTCCTATTTTCATTTATAGCTCTTTTTTTTTGCAAGACATTTAATATCTCTTGTTCAAAAACATTAAGAACAGCAGATATGCTAATTCTTTTCTTTGTTCTCTATTTTATCCTGGGGATGTCCATCCCACGGCCTCTAGAGACAGTGCAGTGACATTAATGGAATCCAAGACCTGTGAAGAAATGAATTCAACCATTGAGGACAACTTATTACACAAAGGCACTGCATTATAGCATTATATGCTATAAAATTAAGGTTAATGATGTCTGTATATAATAACTTATAATTGATTGTAACTTTAACTTAATTTAATTGTAATGCGATAATGTGCACACTTTGTAAAGCTGCTTTGAAACAATTATTATTGTAAAAAACTCTATACAGATATACGTAACTTGAATTAAATTTCTAACGCTCCTAAAAATATCTTCTGTTGTGTTAAAAATAACTCATAACTCAAGTGAGTCAATTTTCAGTTTTTGCTGAACCATACCTTCAAAAAACTTTGTTTTGGTCCTTCAGCAATTTATTTAGGAAATAAATGGACATTGGTTGAGCATATAATGATAATAATAACCTAAAAAAAAAACGAAAGACATATGGGCAAGCTAAATATTAATTCCTAGGAAAAATGCATAACAATTTTAGCTATAACCTGATTATCTTTCTGTTGCAGGCTGTTTAATAAGATAACCGGCTTAATGACTCAGTCCTGAGACGAATATAAAACAATGTAATATAATCGCCATTTGGAGGCTTCTCCCATGGGTAGTTTCACAATTGGAAATGTATTCTACCCACAAGCCCCTGTTGCGTCTTCCCCGCCATGCTTTCTTTCAATTACACACCTGCAGCATGAGGTGCTCACAAATCTCTCCGGTCCATGTTTTTACAGGCCTATCTTCAGAACCGCTTGTAACCTGTGCTATAATAAAAAAGCTTTGCAGGTAGAAGATTAGACACTCTGGGCTGACCAACACTTTAAATTCACTTTTTGTGCTTCCCTCCTTTTATCAATGCCCATCTCTGTGGTAGAGTTATTGAGTGTGTTTACATACACAATACAATGCTGAAAATGATCAGAAATCACTGGGTTTGCAAAGTGTTTTTTTTATCCCTCAAAATCAAGATCCCTCACACAAGTCATGCACAAACCAACTCAATGGGCAAAAATATCCAGGTGTCCTACTGACAAAACGAATCGTACTTTCCTAAAACAGTGTGATACTTTATGTGTATAGAAATCATCTACTCTTAAAGTTCTCTGAAAATTTTTATAGTGTTTTAGAGTCCAGCTTGTGATTGATCACTTTCACTGACAAATGCAATGCGAAGCTCTCAACTCATAATTGAACAATTCTGTGCGCACTCCTGTGCAGCGTGTTTGGAAAAAGCATAACAGCACTAATGCAGGGAAATTGGATCAAGAAAGTAGAACAGGAAGCCTTTTAATGCAAAAGGACTTATTGGTATTTGAAATTTGCTTAATATCTATTTAAATCCCACTCCCTCTGTGGAGCATGGTGTAAATAGTATTAAATACATATTTTAAAGGGACGCTCAACTTCTTTTTGGAAATAGGTGCATTTTAAAAGTCACATAGAGTTAAAAAGGTTGAAATTTTCCAAAAAAGTGGAGCGTCATTCATTAATTAATGTGTTTTAAATTATTGCACACATTTCTGAATCAGTTTATCTAGTCTTAACTGATTTTAGATACATAATATACTGTATAGCATTTAAAAAATGATCTCTTACTGTCTAATTGCTGAAATATGTCATTTTGGTGGTTATATTGTGGCGAAAATAAGTAAAAAAAAAAGCAATTTTATATACTGAGAATACAGTTTTTCAGGATTAGAGGAGAGGCAGATCTACATGTTAATAGTACATTTATTAAACAAAGAATAGAAACACAAGGCAGGTTAACCCTCTACCGCATGGTGTTGCCATTTGGCAACATGATATTTATGTTAATTTCCCTGCCACTGTTTCTTTAAGACCAACATTGATTGTATTTTTGTTGGAAAGAGAAGACCTTAGTGTAGCCAATGATGTGCTTTAGTTAAGTCACATGACGTGCAGTTTTTTTCTGTAGCGTGATTTCTAACAGACTGACGTTTATTGTGAGTAATTGCTAAATGCAAGAGTAAACGTCAATAAAAACAAAGGATCAAATTATGTCAGATCCACCCAAAAAATCTGAAACCTCACCTCCGTTACGTTATGATAACATTTTCACAACTTTTTTTTTTTTTTAATTAAATTACTTTTTTGTAAATCGATCAAATGTATGTGTTGCCAAATGTGCAATACTGAAATGTGCAATATTGCAATGGGTTAGCTAGCTAGCAAGGCTAGCTGTGAATTTTTAAGCTGTAACAATAACAACATGATTGCTAGTAATATAATGTTGATTAGTTGTATGTTAATGGCATTTGCACTACGGATAAAATCTAGTTTCAATGGCAATACTACTTTTGAATAGATATGAAGACAGGGAGCACCACCATGTTCTATGGTAAGTGAAAGAAGGAAAGGACGGAACTGGCTCTTTCTGCAGATGAAAGTGAAGATGAGATGGGTTTTAGTGACCATGAGAATGATGCAGATTGGACATTTGATAAGAGCAGTGATGCAAACAGTTTAAGTAAGTTAGCCTTCGTCGCAAACCCACTCTCAAAAAATACACACTTAGGCCCTGTTTACACTAATACGTCTTAGTTATAAAATGACATTTTAGAACGAAAATGATCCACGTCCACACTGATGTTTCATCTAGCATTTCAAAACAGCCCTCCGTCCGCTGAAAACGCACATCACATGACCACACACACACTCACACACACACACACAGAATGTCAGAACGTCCATCGCGACGTTTCACATTAGACATTGTACGATGCCAAATTGGTCGACATCACCCAACCAATACATACTTTTAATGAAAAGTATGTATAAGGTGTCATTTATAAGTTCTGTGTTAAAGCTTAAAATACTGCAACGCCAATTAAATAATTTCAAACAACAAAATTATTAATCATAAAGAAAATTCTAAATTTGAAATTTCTAAATTAGATCTACTGTTGGATGTTGTTGCCATATGGCAACATATCATAAAGTATCTTAAAAAAATAGCTTTTTCCCTTTTTTTTACAGCACTTTAAGCTAAGCCATTTTAAGAAAAGAAAAACAGTCAAATATTTTTTATAGATCTATCATAATGCGTGCAGTAGAGAGTTAAGGAACTAGGGATGAAAATGAATTTACTGTACATCTACAAGAAAACAACAAACAAGGAGTGAAACAAAGGGCTTATACTGTATACACAATAACAATGGAGTCTGGAACAATAGACAACACATACAGTACACTGTAAAAAGAGTTATAGTATATAATATAGCTTCAGTAAAAATCCATAAATTGGTTAACAGTAAGTTTCCTTTATATATACAGTGAATATTTATGTATAATTGATAAATAGTGTCTTCTATGTATTATTATATTTCTCTGCTTGTGGGGAAAGCTATCGTTTCTGATGAGCATTGGTTCATTATATAACTCTCATCACAATATGCTTATGGTTGTGTTTTTGTCTTTGTAACAAAGGATATGATATAATAAACACTATAAATAAATGAAACCATAAAATTTAAATTACTTTTACGGTACATTACCGGCAACCTCAGTTGCTGTTTTTTTTTTTACCATAGATTTTATAGATTTTTTTTGTGTATATACACTCTCAGAAATAAAGGTACAGGAGCTGTGACTAGGGCAGTACCTTTTCAAAAGGTATATATTTGTACCTGAAGGGTCCACAATGGTACTTCAAAGGTACTTTTTAGGTACATTTGGGCACTAATATGTACCTTTGAGGTACCACTGTGGACTCTTTGGGTACAAATATGTATCTTTTGAAATGGTACTGCCCTAGTGACAGCTCCTGTACCTTTATTTCTGCGAGTGTACAGTGGGGAAAATAAGTACTGAACACGTCATAATTTTTTTCAGAAAACATATTTCTAAAGGTGCTGTTGACTTGAAATTTTCCCCGGATGTTGGTAACAACCAAAGGAATCTATATAGGCAAAGAAAAAAAAAATCTAATCACTTTACAAATTACTTTATGTGTAATAAAATGAAATGACGCATGGAAAAAGTATTAAACACATGAAGAAAGGGAGGTGAAGAAAGGGAGCAGCTGAAATCAGCAGCTGAAATCTTTTATTAGTTATTTTTTAGTTGCTTCAGTCCAACATCTACATTATCAGGATGATGAAGATGAAACCAGGGTGGACATTTCAGTAAGACGATGATCCAAAACACAGCCAAGGATGTGTCTCTAATGCTTTCAGAGAGGAAAAAAACAGCTGTAGAATGGCCCAGCCAATCATCTGACTTGAATCCAATATAAATACAAATTAAAGATCAGATTTAATAGACTAGAGTCTGTGAAACAAACAAACAAACAAAAAAATTCACACCTGAGCAATGCATGTGACTTCATTCTCAATATGAGAGGCGTCTTTAAGCTGTCATCACTAACAAAACCTTTTTTATAAGCATTAAATTCATTTCAGTAGTTCAGTACTTCTGTCATTTCATTTTTATTACACAGAACTAATTTTTCAGATTGTTTTGTTTTGTTCTATTTTTATGTTTGTATTGTTTTTTTTTTGTTGTTTTTTTTTAATCAAAATCTGGTTCAATTCCATGTCAACAGCTCCTTTAGAAATAATATTCCCAGGAAAAAACATGACATGTTTAATACTTACTTTCCCCGCTGTATAATCATACTAAATATTATGCTTTGAATAATTTATATAGTAAATATGCCTGGCAAGTTTTTGCAGTACATATAAATGTGTTTTGTTTCATGAAAACCCATTTTGCCTCCTAAAAGTGCCCCAAAATGAACCACCAAATGTAATTTTTTTATGCAAATGGTTGTTCAGTTTACGATTCTTTACTGATATTTGTTAATCATATCCTATTTTCTGTGCCTTCTAAATCACTGAATGCATTTTCTACTAAACAATACGATGTCTACTTATATTTATATGTACTCTACAGAATAAAATAACTATTTCACCATGATGTTTGCAATTCCTGTCCTCAATTTGACTCCTGAACTGACAAAATATTTAGCATGCACTGTAAGTTGCTTTGGATAAGCAGGTCTGCCAAATGAATAAAAAAATGTGACAGTGTGGGGGATGAAAATTGCAGGATATTTGTTGCTTCAGTGGTAAGACGCCAGGCAGCTTTAATGTCACTTATTCCAGTGTGACCAGTTCACAGCCAACAAAATCTTACAGCTAATGAACTTGTTAGCGAGGAGGAATCAAAAGAAGTCTAAGTGTTGCTCCGGCTATCATATAATAAACACATGTTAGAAGGAAAAACTGTGGCTACAGCTCACTCTAGGGAATGCTAAACTTGTAGTCTGTGATAGTCAAAGAACCATGGACAGAGGCAAAACATCGATCTCTTCTTGTCTCACACAACTCCATTTTCTCATAATGATTTCTTGCTAGCCTGTGGCACTTCAAATAGTGACCCCTGACTCCACAGCAATGAGACAGGAACTGATGCAGACCTCTTTTAGTGTTTATAGAGCCATTTTGTTTTGCAAATGATCATGAAAAAATGTCTGTCTGTGCTATTTCACGTCATTTTTGTTCTTTTGAATGCTTTTTGGCAAACACCAGGCAGTCATTCATTAAGTAAAACCTGTTGAAAATGCTATTGCAACTATTACTTGCTGAAGTCAACTTGTCAACTTGTAAGTAAAATATTAAAATATTAAAATCATAAAATGGAACATTGGTAAGGTAACTCAGCACTATATACATTTTATATTCATTCTGGCCATTTATTACTTGAAAGTGAAATATTAAAAGTGTGTTTTAAAATAAACATTTGTAAAACCAACATTATTGTCTATTGTCTGTTTTTTTATATAATTTATTTCTAAATAATCACCACTACTGGCCCGGCATACATAATATAGCATTTTTAGTTGTTTTTGTCAATATATGTAAACAAGCATTATTTTGACAATGTGGTTGTGTTCAAAACATAAAAAGCAAGAGGAATTGACCTTTTTTGGTGTTAACTGAGTGGTAAATGGACTATTGAAAACCTTATTAAAATGTCATTAATTGACTGCAAATACTGTCACCAAAAATCAAGCAAAGCCTGTTACTAAACATACAGTAACATCATAAACATGTTTTAAAAAAAGACAAAGCAAGTTGTATTCAAATTAAATACTCATTGTTCAACATGCAAAACCAACCTAGGCTCATTATTGATATGTACCCCTGTATACATTTCTGGAGAGTGCGAAATACGTCTCAGGAGCTACGTTTTTTTTTTGGCCGTTTTTATTTTCATGCCGCTATGTATGCTTTTCAAATCTCAAATTTCTCTCGCGAGTGCCTGCTGTTCTCATGTGAATCCACCAGAGGCTGCTGTCGACTGACTGACAGACCGACCGACTGATTACTCCACCCACCCCATCCCTAAACCCAACTGATAGTGTTTTCAAAAGCAGCGATTGACCCACCCAACGCTTTCCCTAATCCAACTGACAGTGTTTTCAACAGCAATCCAAAAAAAAAGAAAAGCCATTGATGCAGCCGGATTTTTAACACGTTTTCAGATCGTACCACGTTCTCACCCAGTTATTTACTTGTTTATTTTTTTTTTTTGCCTTTTGTTTTTGGTTTACCTGCTCTCTGGAACAGTTCTTTGCCGAACTCGAACCTGGGTCTCAAGTCCGCCAACGTATGCGGCGAGCTACTGGGGAAACTGGTAACAGTGGAAAAGCCAGCGTGAAAAGAAACAGAAGCCGTCGGCCTGTAGCATTTGTTTTAAAGATGAAACGCAGCCATACGTACCTCTGGCTACATAATTAATCCAGAAATATATACAGGGGTACATTTCACAATGAGCATGTGTTGACAAAAACTATTACAGACTGCCATGGACTATAAAAGTACCCATAAATAACTGCTGCCCATAATATTCATGTGTACTTTTGAATTATTACACTTTTCAATTGTGTTATTGGAGCAACAACTCTGATGTTGAAATGTTTGCTAAATATAATTTATGTATTATTTATTAATTCTATATATTGTTTCATACTTTTAAAAATGTAAACAACAACAACAACAAAATGCAATTTTACAGATGCTTGAAATTAGGGTTGAACAATACTGAAATTCGGTACCAAACGATCCTGAAATTTTAAAACGTCCCTTTCCCGCTAACATTTGAGTGCTACTGAGTTCTTAAACAGCACTGATTTGCTGTTGTGTTCACATGCTCAACAGAAATGACTGTGATTGGCAGTGAAGGTCATCAGTTCACCGAACTCACCACTGTTTACTGAGATACAGGAATACCACAGATACAGGGACACTGGAGCATTTTAAAACCGCGATTCATTAGCGGATCGCTCGTATGTTAGCTTATAGACAAACCAGCTGATCGACGTGACTTTGAAATACTCCAGTGTTCCTGTATCTGTGTTCACGCTCAGTAAACAGCGGTAAAAAGCACTCAATTGTTAGCACGAATTTGACATTTTTAAACAGTATGGATTGGTACCGAATTCCAGTATCGTGACAACCCCACTTAAAATTCAGTCTTCAAATGAAGGATTGCTATCAAATATCACCCCCAGATCCTTGACTGACAACGAGAAATTGACTAAACAACCAACAATGGTTAAGTGGTATTGTAGGTTTTGTGGTTAATATGTTTCTGGAGCCAATAAGCAATATTATATATTTATTAAAAATGTATTTTTTTTCATCAAACTTTTAATATCAGCAATACAATCTGTTGCGAATTCAAACAAATTATCAGGTTGTGAGGGGATACAGAGTTGGGTATATTCTGCATTACAGTAGAAACTGTGTTTTACTAATATCCACTAGCAGGAGCACATATTGCAACTTGTGACCAGTCTGTGTATAATAGTGTGGTTGTACATATATCGTTTGTATGTTGGCTGTTTTTCCTTTTATTTGGGTTATTTTGTTACTTTGCTAGGTTTTTTGGGTTTTGTTTTTGGTTATCACTCTCGTACACTGTAAATAAACCATCACTTTGCATGTTACGTCAGCGAGTAGTGCCATCATTTTTTTTCTCGCTTTTCTCGCTTTACCATACATCGAAAACCCACTACGAGCCTTCCTGGTTCGTCAACCTCACACTGTCTATTGTAAAAAGAAAAGGAACGAGAACTGAGCCTTGCACCCCACTGTGCACCCCTGATAAATAAATAGCCTCTTTGGTTACTGATACAAATTCATAAAGTTCAGATAGAAATAACTGAAAGCTAGCCAATGCCAATATCCAGAAATATCAACATAATTTTCAAGCCCATCCCAGAGAATGTTATTATTAATAGTATCAAATGCAATACTCAAGTTCAACAAGAGACCTGGATGTTGGGTGAGAAGTGTTGGATGTCTACATTTAGAGTCTAATAATATAATTTAAAACTGCAAAATAAATGTAAAACGCTGTTGAATCATGAGCTAAGGTCAAGGATTTTTTTAAAGGTTGGACCAAACTAAAAATGTCACTTTTAAAACTTGTTGCCATCCTTACACCAAACAGAGCAATGCCTAATGGAGCACAGCAGAGCAGCATCAAGATAATCAAATACTAGGGCGACAATTTAGCCATTTATCATTTTTAGGGGGGTCTTGTCGCCCTTCAATGTCTATGGTGGTTACTGCCCTGCATGAATTCAATCCTGGTGACTGTGGAAAAGCCAGAGGTGTGAGGTTTAGGTTCTCAGAGCACCACAAGGTGCTTTGATTCAACACCGCAGGGGAGCCACAGCATGATCCTAAACGCAATGACACATGACTTTGTGCCTGACGCTTTGGACAGGTGCATGCTGGGTGATTTATGCCTGCGTCATCTCCCAGTTCCCCAGGAGCAAATATCGACTGTTTTTTTCCCTTCACAGCTGAAGGCAAATGGGAGGCAGCAATTTCTTTATTTTGGGAGCCAGTACAAATGGAACCTGCAAAGATGCAAACACTCCTGACAGGGAGCATTTTTCTCCAACCAAATGCCTGCTTTCAGAAAAGGTTTAATAGGTTACTATATTGATTTGTTATTCCTCTACAGGCTTTTGTGTGCAGGTTGAACATTTTCACACGGCAGGTGCTCTCAGATTCTGTCTCGGGTCATTCTTTTGGGAATGACTACGTTTGCATAGAGAGATTGATGGCCCACTGGGATAATATCAGCCTGGACCACCTGCCTAAATACACAGCGGTGCTAATTTGATCATATTTTTTAATGGATTGCATGTCACTGCGTGTTAATGCTCAAATGGATTGCAATCTATGATAATTCTGCCTTTAGATGTGTATATTGGCTCCTTAGAATTTAGATATTAGTGGATATTTTTTTATTGTAATTTTTCGGGTGTTTTCTGGGAGACAGAACAATACGGGAGGTGGGCGGGAGATGGGTCTGAAATACGGGAGACTCCCGGGAAAAACGGGAGTGTTGGCAGGTATGGTCTTCTCAATCTTCTGTTTTTGGGAATACAGTGGTCCTTCCCTAAATCGCGATTTGTCTTTCGCAGCCTTGCATATATTCTTTTGCTCAATTTGCCCTGCTTTTTTTTTTACAGCCCATTGTGTTCTGCTTTCTGATGGGCTGTAGACCATTGTCAATCAATCTCCTCCGGGTCTCCTGTACATTACAGAATACATTCAGCTTGCCCACAGCAAGACTATTGTAAAGGGAGTCACACACTGAATGCGCCACAACACGCCAACAAAGACTATAGAATACACGAGACGTGTCACTCGTATTATTTTTAATAGGGAAAAGTGTAACGGTCAATATGGTGACTAAAGCCTGCCTTCTAGTACAGGAGCCAATCATCGATCGTTGTATTGCGAATAAAGCCCGCCTTCTATTACAGGTGCCAATCATCGATCACTATATACTGACAATACTCCTGGGGAGGGTCTCAGACCAGACGTGACTTTCTGCAGCTGTTGTGTGATTCGGACGTTTATAAATGAAACTAAAGAGACAGTTGTTGTTTACTTTTATTGATGATTCCTAATATTAAATTCAATCATAAGCTTGGCAAGCAGTTTTGGAGAATTTGATGTTTCCCCATTCAAACAGAATGCACAAACATACTGCCTGATGGCTGCCGGGTGAAATGACTTGTCTTAAAGGGACTTTGACACCACGTAGTGCCATGCATTTTAGAATTGTAAACAGGTTTCTATCAGGGTACACACATTGGCACTTCAAGTCGGCGGCTGTCTGCAGCATCCAGCTAAGACTCAGGACACTTTTCATATTTCTGCTGCAGAGTGCCATCTGAAGAGTTTCATTTTAAATAACATGCGCATCCGGTTTGCGTTACTTCCAACTGTCATGTGCGCAGCGCATCAGGTGTGCGATCCCTTTAAGGAGGGAGTCTGCTTTAGCTTAGTGGATCAATGAATGCAAGAAAATGAACATTACGCTGGATGCCAAAATTATTCCCACAAAAACTAAAAAGCTTTATGAACCTTTTGCTGACAGCGATAAATGTTTGCGCCTGACAACAGGTTTTGATCTTTGATTTCATTCTATAATACTGGATTTATTTTTCCACGAAGGTTTGAACTTTGAGAGTGTTTAAACAAGAGAGAAAAGTGTGAAAATGTTAATGCCTGTCTGAAAAAAAGAGTATAACGTGTGTATTGAGGGGTTTTACAGCCTTAAACATCTATAGTAATTGTAAAAATAAAGCTGACTACTTTCATTCGCCTACTGCGGGTTATTTTTAGAATGAAACTCCCGCAATTAACAAAGGACCACTGTGTAATGTTAAGTTAAACATCTGAAGAAAAAAAGCAGTAAAATGTCATATTAGTTGTTTATATCATGTCCATATCTGTGTTTAAAATCAAATTCTTTCACTCAGTTTATTTATTTTTTTTAATTACAATCTAAAGCATAAAGAATTTGTTTGGCACTATATTTAAAAGTTTCTTGTTATTTAATGCAATATCAGAAGTGACAGAGAACCTGATTGATGGACCACTCAGTATTTTGAGCTGAATTATGATGATGAATGTTTTTTTTAACACTCAACACAGCTTTTCTTTACATTATCAGTCAAAACATCTGCAAAATTAAACACCGAGGATCATATTGCTCATAGATTTTGGCTCATTCTGAGGCATTCTGCATTCGGTGAGTCATTAACTAGAGCGTCACTTCAAATGAATCACTGAATCAGTAAGCTACTCATGAAACATCAGATCAGCTCAATGAATACAGTAGTTCAATGTAAAAAAGGTATGCTAATAATTAAGTATTGTTTATTCCGAATAAAGATGTTAATGTTATAACAAACTGTAAAAGGGGTTGCACACTGAACCAATTCTTTATTATGAAACAACAATGCTTTCTATAGATCAATTTACCCCACACAAAAGGCTTTGACAAGCACAGACAATCACCAGATAACAGTATGTCACTTCTCAAACACGTCACAATCTGACATATGTCAATTCAGCATGTTCAACTGGCGAAAACAAGCTTTGACAAACACCAACAGAAGCTGACAAGGGTATAACACACTGATCCGACGAAACCCGATGGAGTGTCCTATAGCCGTCTGTCGCCGTTTGTCAGTGTGATGTGAAACGGTCTTGCAAGCGTATACACACACTGGCAGTGCCACTCAAAATCCTGCCCTGCCATGCCATGCCATTCACATAGTTTTCAATTAAATTTGAATTAAACAGTGGATGTCCCAAATCATTGTCATGTACTAAATAAGTTCATGTCTCTAGGTTGGAGGATTACATATTGTGCATCTTCGAGCAAAATATGTGTCTTGAATGGTTTGAATGGAGTCTATTAATGCTTCATATATAGAAATATAATAATGTAAATTGATCTTTCTCTGTCTGGTTGCTCTCTTTTTCAAATACTTTCAGCTTTAAACTCATCGATACCACTTTGTTCGTTTTTCTGTGTTTGTTTTGCTAATGCCAAGCAGAATGAATCATAGGGTAACCTGGAGCAAAAACGCCATAAAATGTTTAAATGAAATCCGATTGACAAACCATCAGAGCAATTGCCCAAAACACATCAAATACACAGAAAAGAGAAGAAGCCTTAAATATAAACAATGAAAAACTTCAGCTGCAAAGAAGGCAACAATAATGCAGAGTTCAGACTGTATGATTTTTAAAGTAGTCGTGTCACAGATGTTTTCACACTGCATGACTATCTGGGCTAGCGTTTCGTCGATGCTGTGTTTACACTGCAAGATGGATCGGTGACAGGGAGTTTCATCATCTGTGTTGCATCTCACAAACACACGCTAGATATTTGTATAACTACATAATGAGAAAGAAGCCTTTAGTTGATAAATCGGATCTTAGGCATGGATTATATATATATATATATATATGCAGTTGAAGTCAGAATATTTAGAATATTAAGAAAATGTATTATTTTATTTTTATTATTATTATTATTATTTCTTTTTTAAATATTTCCCAAATGATGTTTAACAGAGCAAGGAAATTTTCACTGTATGTCTGATAATATTTTTTCTTCTAGAGAATATGTCTGATAATATTTTTCTTATTATTTGTTTTATTTCAGGTAGAATAAAAGCAGTTTTTAATTTTTTAAAAAACATATTAAGGTTAAAATTATTAGCCCCTTTAAGCTATATTTTTTATGTATAGTCTACAGTCTACATTGTATAACGATTGTATAACTATCGTTATACAATAACTTGCCTAATTACTCTAACCTGTCTACTTAACCTAATTAACCTAGTTAAGCCTTTAAATGTCACTTTAAGCTTTTTAGAAGTGTCTTGAAAAATATCTAGTCAAATATTATTTACAGTCATCATAGCAAAGATAAAATATATCAGTTATTAGAAATGAGTTTTTAAAACTATTATGTTTAGAAATGTGTTGAAAAAATGTCTCTCTGTTAAACAGATATTGGGGGAAAAAATAAACAGAGGGGCTAATAATTCTGACTTCAACTGTATATACAACAACACCACACAGGAGTGGCATGTTTTTAAGATGTTATGTCAAGTTAAAATTATTTCAACTTTTAAATTAAGTGGCACTCATCAATGTGGACCATGGACCAATCAGCAGAACTGGGCAAGTATGGCATACTTCTGTTTTTTGTTAGTTTTTGTTATGGCACTTTTTTCAAGCCATTGTTGAGCACTGCATCTCATGTTTTTAGACGAAAAGACCCGTTATGTGTGAATGGTTCCTAAAGATGCAACATTCTATTTTATTGCCCTATTTGTTCCCCAATTTTGATCAGTATTTGGTTTCAAATATGTTTTTTCTATGTGTGAAAAATGTTTTAATTTAAAGAATATTTTTTCAAAACATTTGTTCACTCATTCCTTTTCCTTTAGCTTAGTCACACTTTTTATCAGGTGTCACACAGCGGAATGTCCGGCCAACTATTCCAGCATATGTTTTACGCAGTGGATGCCCTTCTAGCCACAACCCAGTATTGGCAAACATTTATTTATTGCCATACTATTGAAAGCAGCAGCAGATAGTTCACCTCAGATTTTGAGAATAAAATATAAAAAACGTTTGAAATTAAAACTTTAGAACTAAACACATATGAATTATTCAGCTTGTACATTTATTAATGTAAAGAGGGTTCAATTGTATTACATAGATTATAAACCTTACCATTTCGTGACTGAGTGCAAATTCTGTGTTCTTCTAAATGGCTGAATTTTCATTTCTGTTGTGTTTCGTCTGGTGCAAGCAGCCAAATTGCTCATCACTGTATATCTCGTCATTTAGTATGTTGTATGTTGGACACGAGGTTACAATGTAACCTGCTCACTTAAACAATATTCGTAATATTTATATCATTTGCAAATTAATAACCTCATGTGGAACTCTGAATCTGCGTCTCATTCCGGAGTCTGCTACTGTCCACCGGAGGTTGCATTTCAGTCACGGACGCATGCTTTGAGAGCTATTCTGAATGAATGAATGAATGAAATACATTGTTTCTCATCAAGGCAACCCACGGTGCTAAAATATAATTGGTTAAACTGGCATCTGACGGCATCTGACTTTAGCATTGCTTTTCAGATAAACAAGTATGTTCACTTGGCATATTTCATAAACATCTGCAAACATATTATGGTATTTTTATGCTTTAGAAGAGTCAAAAACTTACATACAGCACCTTTAAAAGCAATGGGTTGACTTACTTTTATTAAAAGTAAACTAATCACTTTTTACAGTATATGAAAGTGAAGATGTGGCCGAGTGTGGTATTTGTGCTCTGCATTCACCCAAGTGTACGCACACAGCATTGAACACACACACACACGCACACACGCACGCACGCACGCACGCACGCACGCACGCACGCACGCAAGCACGCACGCACACACACACACACACACACACACACACACACACACACACACACACACACACACAAAAGATGTTTTTGAAGAGGTTTGTGCATGCAGTTCTCAAACGAGAAGCACCTGAGCTGCCGAAGAACTTTCTGAACTATCAATTGAACTTCTGCAGTGATCACCAAAATCAGCAATTACAGAAAGTGTTTAACATGATAAAGATTTCAATTTAAGGCTGTCCTCCCCGCACACTCTCCTCTGTTCAATGTTTCCTGTGTCCTTACAGGCAAGATCGCCTCTGTTCCGCCACATAATTGCATTAGGTATTATCAGACACAGATACAAGAGCGCGCTGGAGCATAGCAGGCAACCGTAGCTCACGGGGCCAGTCTGAGGCTGGCCTGCACTGACATCACCCTCCCTCAAGGAAGTAATAGACTGTGGATTATGCATTATTGAATAATAAGGAGGGGAGAGGAGCCAAGGCTGATTCAATTTCTCCTATAAATATTTTATTTTTTCATTCACCTCTCAGCAGATTGGCCCTTTCTCTCCTCTTTTCAGCCACTTAATATCTTAGTCTGGTCACAGATGGATGCAGGGGTGTCTTGTATAGATCGTGTGGAGTTGGCAAAGGTCCTGGATGCTGGAGCATCTGCTGAGAGGATGAGCTTCTGACATTAGGATCCTGGGTGGAGAACAATTGTAGTACATACAGTAGGTGTAGTGGCAGAACATGTACGCTAAGCGTGGAGCTGGATTTAAATTAAAAGATGGGGTAAAGATGTCATGTTGAGACAAGAGAGTCCAGGTTCTGTCTAGTACATTATAGATGAGGCTAAAAATGGTTTAAATTGACATGAAGACTGTAGGAAATTATTCATCAACATATACCCCAGGCTGTTAAACCTTTTGATCTCCAAATATGAGGATCTCTTTGTGAACTGCAGTGGTAGGCAGCTATATACCTTTGTTTTACTAATAAAAATACTTATTCATATCATATGAAAAATACTAAGAGTGTTATTATCTACAGAATGATATTAAGAGTTATACTTTTTACTAAATTAAATATTTAATTAAAATAATGTATCGATTTGTTTTTACAAGCTAATATAATTGTATATAAATCATAAGTAAACATCATATAATAAAAAAATGTGTTTACATGTTAGATATTAAATAACTTTTGAAATTATTATGAAAATATAATATAATATAATATAATATAATATAATATAATATAATATAATATAATATAATATAATATAATATAATATAAATAATATAATATAATATAATATAATATAATATAATATAACATAATATAAATAATATAATATAAATAATACAATATAATATAAATAATATAAATAATATAATATAACATAACATAATGTAACATAACATAATATATTATAACATGACATGACATAATATAACATAACATAACATAATAGAATAGAATAGAATATAACATAACATAACATAACATAATATAAATAATATAATATAATATAATATAATATAATATAATATAATATAATATAATATAATATAATATAATATAATATAATATAGCCATATCACCCTGCAGCCCAAAACCGGTTACTCACTGAAGCTAAGTAGAGCTGAGGCTGGTCAGTACCTGGATGAGAGGCCACATGGGAAAACTAGGTTGCTGGTGGAAGAGATGTTAGTGAGGCCAGCAGGGGGTGCTCAACCTGCAGTCTGTGTGAGTCCTAATGCCCCAGTATAGTGAAGACGGCACTATATTGTCAGTGAGGGTCGTCTTTAAGATGAGACATTAAATCGACGTCCTGATGCCCTGTGGTCATTAAAAATCCCATGGCACTTCTCATAAAGAGTGTAACCCCAGTGTCCTGGCTAATTTCCCTACATATGCCCTTACCAAACATGGCGTCCCAATCATCCCCATCCATTGAATTGGCTCTATCGCTGTCTCTCCCTTCGACCTACAGCAGGTGTGTGGTGAGCTGCTGAATTATTTAAGTGGACTCTGCACACTGGTGGTGGTATGGAGAGACCCACCTTATGATTGTGAAGCGCTTTGGGTGTATGGCTATACATGTATAATGTGCTATATAAATACACGTTACATTACACAATATAATATTATATAAGTGCTATTTTTAAAATGGTTTTATTGAAAATAAAACAAAATAATCTCATTATAATGATCTCATGATCTGATCTTTAGATCTTATGATTTCCAACATTTTCTGAAAGCAGAAAAATGTGGGGTTTTTTTTGTTTGTGTTAAAAATCCATTCCATTCTGCCATACATTCAAGCTAATTTTTCACACCCCATCATGCATGTAGACCCCAGTTTAAACCCCCCCTAATATGCTTCAGAAAGGCTTTAAAGATTGTTGCCGAAGACTGCCATTGATTTCAGATTAACCTCCATCATGAACAGAGGAAACTGAAATCATCATAAAAGAGACATGGAGACAATTATTTGTTATCTAGCACCTCTTCTCATCTTTAAAGCTGAATTAATCAGCCAAGAAAGCTTTGAATCAGGCGGGCCCATTACTATGCACTTGGAGAGCGCTCTTTATTACAGCTGCTGGCTGTTAAATCTCACAACACAGTCCCAACTAAAGCCATCTCCAACTTTGTTCTCCTTGGCTTTGAGCTGTATATCCGAAGGTCAGGTTTGTTTGACAAAATCCGTTTGCCCGGGAGCTGAAGAGCCTCTTTCCCCCTGTGCTCCGCTTCTCTGTTGGCTTTGCGTGATTGGGTCATCTGTTTGATCCGGCATTGATATTCAAAGTACCTTTTGAAAGTGAAGCAATATGTGGCCTTCTGCAGCCGCCATTTCATCCCCTTAAAGGTGAGATGCTATCAGAGCTTTCATCAGCAGCAGTCTAGAGAAGTCGACTACACGCGTTCACGGCCTCTCAAGGGAACACAGCTCTCGTAAAGACAACCATTTTATAGCGAGCCGCTTTCAGACTCAGGAGGCTTTCTGGAAAATAAATGCTGAGAGTTGAGGCTTGAACATGGGGCAAGAAAAAACTGACATGATAAAGGTGACAGCTTAATGTTTCCCCTTTGAATTGTCACCATCTTGCCTGAATGTTAAGTCCATTAATATTACACCAAAGCATTGATTTTTTGTTCCTTTAATACAGAGCACTTATATAAATTCCATTGACATTTTGATTGATCCTTTTGGGTTTTTTTGTAAGCATTAGCTTGTGAGATTCGGTGCTAGAGCTCAACAAGCCCTTGGATGGCTTATGGTTGTTATCTGTACTCTGAAGTGCTTATAATGATAAGCTCACTCGAATAGAAACAACAAAGTTTGGAAAATGTTTCAAAGTCTTTAAAATGCAAGTACTCCAGACAAAGCATAGACATGCACAAAGTGTTAACACAGACAAGAATGGACAAAAAACTGAGGAACCTGTGGGACTAAGGCCATGTTCACAAAAAACCCCATTCACATGCACACACAAAAAAAGCAAATGCCCTATGGAGCGTTCAAGAGCATGCCAACAGGTGGCGATATACATGTTGTGTGTTGTGAGATTAAGGTTTGCTTTGAGAAATGTATTTGATTGTGATCTTAATTTCATCATGTTTTGAGATTTATGTTTGCTGTTTGAAATGTTCTTGCGTTATGATCTTAATGTTGTTGTTTTGTGATCTTAATGTTTCATTGTGATGCAAATGTGTTAGTGTTGAGAGATTAATGTTTGCTTTTTGAAATGTTCTTGCGTTATGATCTTAATGTTCTTGCGTTATGATCTTAATGTTGTTGTGTTATGATCCAAATGTGTTAGTGTTGAGAGATTAATGTTTGCTTTTTGAAATGTCGTTGCGTTGTAATCTTAATTTTGTTGCCTTGTGATCTTAATGTTTGCTGTAGTTATGTTGTAATATTAATGTCGTTGTGATGTAATATTAATTTTGTTTTCTGAAATGTTTTGTAATCTTAATGTTACGTTGTGATCTTAATGTTGTTAAATTGTGATCTTAATGTTGTTGTGATGTGAGATTAATGTTTGCTGTTTGAAATGTCGTTGTGTTGTGATCTTAGTTGTTGTGTTGTGATCGTAATGTCGTTGTGTTGTGAGATTTTTTTGCTTCTTGAAATGTTGAAATGTTGTATAGTGATCTTAATATCGTTGTGTTGTGAGCTCAATGGTTTTTGAAATGTCGTTGTATTGTGATCTTAATGTTTTTGTGTTGTGAGCTTAATATTTTCTTTTGGAAATGTTGTATTTTGAAATTATTGTTTGCTTTTTGAAATGTCCTTGTATTTTGAGATTAATGTTTTAATGCTTTTTGAAATGCTGTTGCATTGGGATCACAATATCATCGTGTTGTGCACTCAATATTTGCTTCTTGAAATGTAGTTGCGTTTTGATCTTATTGTTGTTGTGTTGTGAGCTTAATGTTTGCTTTGTGAAATATTGTTGTGTTGTGATCTTAAATGTCATTGCGTTTTGAGAATAAATTTAGCTTTTTGAAATGTCATTGTGTTGTGCACTACTGGGTCACCATAGACATACTCCTAGGAATACTCCAGTTTCAGAGACCCGATGCTGCGTTTGTGTTTGAGCAAACCATGCAGTTTTTTTTTTATACATAATAATTTTTTAGGTGTTTTTCACCTTTAATGTGATAGGACAGTGGATGACAGACAGGAAAGCATTGGGGGCAGAGAGAGGGGAAGGATCAGCATAGGAATTCGAGCCGGGAATCAAACCTGGGTCGCTGTGAGCGCCTTGGAGCTATATGTCAGCGCACTCAGGCTATTGGCACCAATCAAACCGTGCAGTTTTGAAAATACCTGTGCTCTTGTTGACAGGGTGTGGAAATAAAAATTAATATTCTCATTTTTTAATCTATCATGATGTACATCCACTTGAAACAGTCTTGAAATTATTTTTTAAAAATGTGGTGCATGGTTTTGTCCTTTGGGAACTGATTGGATTGTTAGAAGATGGGTGTTGCTAATAAAATAAAAGAAAACCGATTAAGAACGATGAATGCAGAGCAGAAACAAGCTGCGCAGATAGCTCCACTCTAAAGACATTCCATGTGACCAGGGGTCTGTTCTTCGTATGTGGATTACCCAGTTAGCTGGATTTGATTATTGACGATTTGACATGATTCAAAATCGTTTCTTTCTTCAAAACTCATCCGAGAGTTTTTATCATAGCAACAGGTCTGGTAGCTCAAACTATAATACTACTATGACTACTATAATAAAGAGAATCCGCTCTAACTGTAAAAGTAAATAAATTGCTAAATACTCTTGACACATGAAAGAGTAAAGCATGCAACCCACAACGAAGGTGGAAAGTTATTGCGTATCATATTTAACAAACCGATTACTACTAATTTTATGTAATTTTGCTCACATGGATAATTGAATATTAATCAGATGATGTCATTACGCTGCTGTGCTGTCATTGCGTTGCTGATCATGATTTCGAGGATCGATAGATCTGTCCTTAACAACACACGCAGCGATCTCAGATCAGTTCATCCAGACATTTTAATCTGATTCACAATCTTGTTTGAAGAACCAAATTACCTAGAGATCAGTTATCAAGATTAAAAGATCCCGGATCTGCCAAATCATCTTAGATCATTTGAGTGAGGTACGAAGAACGGACCCCAGAAGTTTAGTGACCCCAGTAGAAGGTTATAATATTTCATTAAAGATAGTGAGGGGAAGTGAATCTTTTTCTTTTTACAAAATAATGAAGTGCACTTATAGATCGTTTATAACAAGCACTACTATATACATGTACAAATAAGAAGAGTAAATGTTGACTTTATTCCGACTTTAAATATGCACACTGATCAACTGAACATGAACACTGAAATGACAACTTGAACAAACCAGTTAATAACTATACTTTCACTATATAATAAAAAACAACACATAATAAGAATGCATATTATATACAGATAACTACATACACAATCACTCAAAGCTCATAAAAATAACAACCACTGAAAAGCCAACTTATAAGTGCTGAGTAGATCCATTAATCAATGCCGCTTTTTAAAAATTATCTTTTCTTTTTTTACATTAATGAACTTTACATACGAGCATGCTTGACTGCAATTCTTGATTGTTATTGACAGAGTTATTTTTAGTTCTATTGAAATAAAACATGCAATGCACTGACTAAAATGAGAGAGAGAGAGAGAGAGAGAGAGAGAGAGAGAGAGAGAGAGAGAGAGAGAGAGAGAGAGACCACTTCAAAACAGAATTCCTTTAATATTTGATGTGCGGCGTCATTAATGAAACATTACTTTAGTAAATTGGCCAGCCAAAGCCCCCCATGTACAGATGTTTGGGTTGACAGCAACAGTCAGGCCACGGAATCAAAACAAATGAGGAGAACGAGGGAGACGGTGAGCAGGGCCACCACACAAACCATAAACGCTAATTAGTTCCTCTAATGGAAGAGCACAATTTAAGCAATTACAAAGCAGGAGACGCTCATGAATAATCCTGCAGCCCTTCACAAGCTGAGAATCTGAAACAGTTTCCTCCTGCTGTTCAAGAAGCTTTTTACATCGGAGAAGAGATAGAAATGACGCTAGTATGATTTCATGGTTTACTTTCTTCTTGCATAATAAAATCAGTGTGAATTTGCATCTTATGAAAAGCATTTTATGTACTGATTTGATCTTTTTTTGCTTGCGTGTATGGCGATCAAAAACAAAAATGGATCTTCAAGGATCAGAAGAATACAAGTGTGAGGCAGCTGTGCATTTTTTTATGCGTTTCCAGTTTATTTCTTTGCTGAGCCAGTAGTAGTAGTAGTAGTAGTAGTAGTAGTAACAACAACAACTATTATTATTATTATTATTATTATTATTATTATTATTATTATTATTATTATTATTATCTTTATTAATCAGTGCTTAATTTGATCCGGATCTTGCTGGATCCTGTTCTGGAAAATGTCAGATATTCGTGTTTTGCGTCCCGGTGTTTATTTGAATTGATCTGGCATCATACCTGATGAATACATGTTAGTATTTTATATCAACATGATGTTGGTTTAAGATGTTGGCTCAATGCTGGATTTTGGTCACTTTCCAACACAACTTAAAATCAACAAAATATCAATGTCATTTCATGTCATTATTATACGTCAAAATAACGTTGTGCTTAGAAACTGGCGACTTAAATCTAACCTAATAAGACCTAACGTCTTATGACCTTGTGAGTCTGCTGGGTGCGTCCCTGGATCAGTATAGCAGGAGACGAGTCAAAGAAGCAAAGGGAGTCCGGTCAGCCAGAAAACATGATAGAAGAGGTAACTGTGGGCTCTTCTTGAAGATAAGACAGAGTGAGTCATTTCACTTGGAAGTGAACTCAATATCAGTGGAGTTAGTAAACTGAATAGTGATGTTTCAAAAGATTTGTGTTTGTAGCTACATGTTTGTTTGTTTGTTTCCATGATTGACACAATGTTATGGCACAAAATAATTAAAGAGTTCAGAAATTTGATGGGTTTTTTTTGTGATATCACCGTTTAATGACAGCTTTTTCCACGATCGCGGTAACTTTTATTTCCGTTTTGTTCTGGAAATTATTCGTTTACATATTAAGCACCATAATTAATGGCTGACTATATATTTATAACATGACTCATTTAGACTTCTGCTAAACTGTCATTCAGTGTAACACTAGTTCATATACTAAAATATTGTCAGGAATACTTATAACAAGCATTATTGATATAATCTTCAATTAACAAGTTGATATTATTGATATTAATCTTTAATTATTATTGTTTAATCCTTGTGTGACTATAATTTTGAATAATACTTTTCTGAAAAAAAATCAACATTTATTTATTATTATGAATTTCTATTTTAGGACAATCAAATTAGGGAGCTAATAAAGGAATGATATGGGTAAAGAAACCAGTGAAAGTGGAACAAATATATATATAAAAAATATGACATTTTTATGATCTTTTTCTTTTCTTTTTTTGACATAAAAATTGTCATTCTTTTAAAGACGTCAGTGATTCTTTAAAGGCCCAAAATACTAATTAATTGTCTTTATAGTTTGTCACTATTCTTGTACCACTACAGGGTTTCTGCAGGTTTCATCACGTCAAATTTAGGACTTTTAAGACATTTTAAGACCATTATTAATACAATTTCAGATTTTCACAGGGCAAAATGCTAAGACTTTTTTGTAATGGCCAGTAGATTTTTTTTTTACTTTGCCTATTAAAATTCAGTTATTTCTTAGCCACATATTTTAATATATTTTTATATATTTACATTTTTCTTATTAGCATAACTTTTCTTTTTAAAAAAGCGCACAATTTAAAAATTCTACATTTTTGCACAACAAGAATTTATGCATAAATACATGGAAAACTTTAAACAAATGTTATGTAAGGATGTAATGAAGATAATTCAACCATATTGCTAAATAGTTATTACATTTTATTTTTGTTAAATATTTTTGTAGTTTGTTTTTTTTGATGGTTTTGGTAGGTTGTACCTATTGGTATACTGTAGCTTTACACGGACAAAGGAAAATTAAGACCAGTTTAAAAGTATTTGAGGCCTACAACAGCATATGTCAGTGAATTTATAACTTTTAAGGACTTAAATTATCTTTTTGAAATTTTAAGACCTTTCAAGACCCCGCGAACACCCTGCACTAGGATTCCTCATTAACCAGCAATAACGATTTGATCTTTTAAAATATAAAATAGTTTAGCATAATTACTTGTGCTTTCATATTTCTCAATGCAGTACAAACAGGTCAGAATAAGCTTGTTGTTTCGTTTTTGGATAAATGTTAGATTGAAAGATGATTGGACATTATTTCACCCATACTCTGACATTTTATATCGAAATGAACCCTTTTAGGATGTTAATTTTGCCCTGGTGATCAACTAAATGTACATTAGCTCTTACATAAAATAAGCTCCAGCATTATTTATTGAAATATAGCTTTTTCCTATGCAAATATGTAAATTATAAATGTAAATCAAACACCTACACAAAAGCAATAACTATTTGCATTTGCTGCACTTAAATAAGGCACACAGAGCACATTTTACAATGGAAACATTTCACGGAGATTAAATAACATTATTTCAAACATTAGATTATACTGCACTGCAATATCAGGCAATGCAAATAAATCACACTTTTATAACAGAATAAACACCATGTAATAATGTATAAACATATAAGTGGATAATTACTGGCATGGTAGCCTATAAGCAAATAGAAATGCCGCAGTTGCTTCATTTTTTCTTTGATTTGTAAATTATAGCAGGGTATGTGTTTTTCACAAGGTGATTATGAGCATGTGTATGTTAAACAAGCAAGCTCCGGTTCAGTTGTTAGTATTGGCTGCTCATTATGAGTGTAATGAAACAAAGGCGTCTGGTTGTGCTTCAGCGATGTGTCCAAGCGATGTTACTGTCTGTTGTCTCTAATTAGCGCATTCATTATACAGGGACCAGAGACAGGCTTCAGGCTTCTGTGAAGAAGAGCAATGCATCACAGTCAAAACACAAATAATACATTGTGCTTCAGCGTTTCAACCTGTTTGCAAAAAGTGCAGCTTGCTCAAAACAAAACATGCATGTGTGAAAATATTGCTTATACAATTTATTTATTTATTTATTTATTTATTTATTTATTTATTTATTTATTTATTTATTTATTTATTTATTTATTTAACTATTTGTTTGTTTGTTTGTTAATTTAGCTAAAAAATGCAACATTTAAACAAATTGGATAGATTGGAACTAAATAAAAATGTTTTGGGTTGAATACATATTTATTCAGAAGGTCATGATGTGCAAATAATTATTTTATATATCTTTATTTTACATTCTTAGGAGATACAACTGAGGAAATTATAAATTATATGCCAGATTATAGTATATATGCAATTACTTAACGAGTGCGGATCATGACCTTCTGAATGACATTATTAACCAGATTAAAGTAACAAATAAAAAAAGAAATGCTAGAATCCATTTGAATACATATTTTTATAAACAGAAATCACTAAAACAACTGTTGATCAAATAAAATACAGATAGTAACTTAAAGATGTTGCCTCGGAAACTAACTGAAATGCATGCAAGTATGAAGCAGTCAATTTACTAAATGAAAATAAACTATAATAAATATAATATTAAAGTAATAGTGATATAAACGTGTATATAATCATGTGATTGTGATGAATATTCTGTAACAAATATAAAAATATAATTCAAGCCAATTCAAATTATTAATTAAAATATTTGTGTATTACTCTGCCCACATACAGCCACAAGCAGTGGACACTGAAGTTTGACAAATATTGCTGCTGTTGGACAACATAATGTACTTTTGACGCTTTTTTTTGTCGATAATGTTGTTGTTTAGATTGCAACTATGCAGTATATTTATAAGGATAGTGCCTATTTTAAAATATTTATCATTTCAGAGAATCGAATTCAGTGCATCGGCCACCATCAGCCTGTCTGAGCAGACCAAAGAAATTGACAGTTGACATTCCGCCACAAGATGGCGACAGATACAGCATGATAAGTCTTTAGGTCAGAAAACAGCATTTTCTCAGCGTAAGTTTCAAACTACAGCTGAACAAATCATTATATATCAGGTAAGTGACATTCTGAGTCTATCTCTCTCTTTTGTATTTTGTATTGCTGTATTTACACCACAGAAACTGGTAGTGTTTGCTTTGCTCTGGCTTTTTCGGGGTTAATTATTGTGAAATCCCCATTGCAACAGAGAAAAATTAGGGAACCCCTATAGATTGATGGCATTTCATGCCGTTCAGCCTTATAATCCTAAAATGTGAGCAAAAATTACCTGTTTTATTATTACTTTAGATATTACGCTAGAGAATCATTCAAATACTAGCTCTAAAGCTAACCTGGATCTTGTTTGTTTAGCAAACTTAAAATTACTGTATCGTCTGAGTATTTAAAAATAAGATTCTGTGGGTGCCTACTTGAACACTTATTAGTATATAAAGTGAATAGAAGTGATGAGCTCACACAACCCTGAGGGACACCAGAACTACTGTATTTGACTTGGGACAAACTATTATTTACTTGCCTGAGTTCGATTTCTTAAAAAGGAGTGATACAATTCAATAATTGTAGAGTTTACTCCTAACTTTTTTAGTTTTCTAATTAAAACATGTGGTTAAACAGTGTTAAACGCAGAGCTAAAATCAAAGAAAAGTACATGTTCATATGCATCAGGGCCTTCTAAATGATTTAAAACAAAGTGCATCAGACTATTGATGGCATCACATGTACCTACTCCTTTGCTATATGCAAACTGAAGTGGATCAAGTTTAGTACTAATATCCTCTCTTAACACTGACACCATCTACTTTTCGAAGCATTTCACTACAACTGACCTGAGGGCTATTGGTCTAAAATCATAGTTATCTACAGGACGGGCAATTTTAGGCACGGGAATTATAAGAGATCTTTTTCAGATTGCTGGAACTACCTTCAAATTAATAGATTTTTTAAACAAAGAACACCACACTGGTGACAATTCTTCTGCGCAAACTATTAGTAAAAAGCCAGAGAGACCATCAGGGCCAGCCGATTTTTTTGGACATATCTGCTTAAATAATAGTTGAATTTGATTACAGTCAATCAGAAAATTGCTTTCTCTTGATTCATTAATATAAAATGAGTTTATTTCTTTTCCACTGTCTGAAATTTATGCTGTGAGTGTCAAACCTTAAGAAAAAGCTATTTAGGTCCTCTACTTTTTGTTTATCATCAGTTGTAGATACTAACTTTCTAGCTGGTTGCATATTTGCTATATTTTTGATTGAGCTCCAAAGTCTTCTGGTATTGGCTCGATAAAAGTTATTTTCTAAAATATTTTTTGAAAATAGTGAGCACTGAGTATGTTTAATGACACTTTAAATAAATCGAATATTTGTAGAGAGTAGATTTAAAAGTAACTTTCTATAAAGCTTTTGGTTGTCCTGAAAAAAAAAAAAAAGTCCTCCACATTTTCATTTGCCTTCATATCTTCTAGTCTGAGCACTAGTGCCCTCTTCTATCTTCCCTCCCACAGATTCACTGGTCCATATCATAGGATTTTCTGCTAGCATTGAGGAAGTTGTTATTTTGGCGGTTCCTACGATTGGAGACTGTGCAGATTGCATGACTGCTTAGGGCTTTCCATTCACACCCCATTACTTACAAACCTCCACCCCTGGCCGACCGCTCTGATCCGCTGCTGCCTGTGTCCTCACATCTGAGGGAACAAACTCACTCATCCAAATTATGGATTCTCTCTGTTCCTAGCTGTGGAACAAACTCCCAGCCTTCACTGTTTGTTAAGCTTAAAACCTCGCAGTTTGTCACCGCATCCTGAAAACAAACGACTCAACATGAAAAGGGCACAAGTTAAGTGTACTCTGGGGCTTTTCAGATTCGTCAACTTGACTGCGCTCATTTCTAGACAGTGCAGATATTAAGTAAACATGGATGTGAACCCGTTTTTGGAATTAAAGTCGTAAAAGAGATGCTGACATTATGTGGATGAGAACACACGTTCACAGCACCATGACATCAATAGCAACTCGCCTCTGCAAATGGATCCAGACACAGGTATTAACTGATAGTTTTGCAGTTGTAGCAAGTTTAATGAGCATTTGTTCTTGTGTATCATGGATAGCAAGGCTGACTTGAACGGCACAGTGTTATTTTAAACAATGCCATTTTATCAGTGCTAAACCTTCACAAGACATTAGCTACATTTCCATTCACCTATTTTTATGCGCATTTTGTATGTGCACATATAAAAACGGTTGATGAAAATGCATATGTGCATACATTCTGAAAATTCACATAAAAACATTTGCGCATAACTAAGTAGGATAAACCTCTTATTCGATAAGAAAAGATTCACATAAACTATGATGGAAACACTTTTACTGATTTACTGAACAAATTCCAGTATGTGCATTAAAAAGGTCATGTGATTTTGTTATAAGAGATCATGTGATGATAAAAATATGTTCGAATAGATAAACCAGCAGGCTGAGCACATTGTAAAACATCTGAAATGTTGTTTTGGTCATACTAAAATGTCTTAACCATTTCAATATTGGTGTTATTAATTTCTTAATTACCTCCAGAATAGTCAAGAACGTCTGTGTTCCATGCCTCACACCTTCAAACGCCACAACGTGTTCATTGTGTGTCGACACACTGTCCTCTGAGGCGCAAGTCATTTATTAAATAAAGAAAAGATTGACTCAGCTTCTCCCACCACTGCAAATTCCGTTTTAACTTTTAATATTTGGTGCCAGTCAGGAAGTGATGATTTTGTTCTCTTTGACTACTTGGATGGAAACACTGCCAATCTATTCCAGTTTTGCGCATACATTTAATTCGCATCTTTGGATGGAAACATGGCTATTATGAAGAACAAACTGGTGTGAAGTCATTTCCAATACAATCAGGCTAAAATGAAGCTTGTTTTAGAGTTTGAGCTTAGATGGTAGATATCTTTGAGCTACCATTAGTCTGTGGTGAAGATATAGTGGGTGTGGATACGAGGCTCTGCCTTTCTTTATTTGTAAATTTTAATTTCTCATTTAAAACTGCCAAGGTCAGCGATCTGTAGGGCTGCAACTAACGATTATTTTAATAATTGATTTATCTGCAGATAATTTTTTCTAAATATTTTTTATTAATCGATGAATCAGATAAATAAAAAAAGCATTAATTTCCAACCCTTTATTCAAAAACAGAAACAGAACTAACATCTTTAGAAAGTGCACAAACATGTTGTACTTGAACATCCCTAAGCTGTTATAATAATAATAAAAAAATTTAAAAACTTAGTAGTTTTGTCCTGTTTTCAATCCAAATATCTAAAAATAAATCTTAAATCAAGATACATACAAGACAGACGAAATAGCATAAGAATGTATGTCTTGTTTTCTGAAAAAAAAAAAACACCTCAAAATTAAGTGATTGTTTGCTTAAAACAAGTAAAAAAATTTGCCAATGGGGTAAGAAAAATAATCCTAATGAGATATAATCTCAAACAGAAGTTTTACCATCACTTAATTTTCTTATGCCATTTTTCTTGTCTAGTCTTGATTTAAGATTTTTTTAGATATTTTGGACTGGAAACAAGACGAAATGACTGTAAGAAAAGTTTTTTTTTTTTTGCAGTGTAGCAATACATGACTACAGATGGAAAAATTAATGATTCAAAAAAAGGCGAGTGAATAAAAACGTCTTTAGTCTTGCAATGCAAATTAACTATACCACCGCTGCTTTACTACTGTTATCAACCCTTTCACTGGTGAGTTTAAAAGATTCCATTTGGAACCGGGAGTGAGTTTTGTTAGACGATCATTATTTTAGAACATTCATCCTTAATGTTTCCATGACGACGCGTCATGTTTGTCACATGACACACGAGCAGCCACAATAGCGCTGTATGACAGATGTATCCCTTTCAGTATGCTTTTCCATTTTAATACAAAGGCAGAGAACATTCACTACGCTCCGCGCTCAACTAAAGTCAACTAACGACTCTGCGTCGTGCAACATGAGGAATCAATTATGAAATTCGTGGCCAATAGTATTAGTAATCAAATTAAACGATTTAATCGATTCGTTGTTGCAGCCCCAGAGATCTGCAAGTAAATACATTTAAAACCCATTTAATAGTACTAATTTAAGTGCAAATCTGATTAAACGCAACAAAAACACTGTTTTTTTTTGTCGTGTTTAGAGGGGGTTTCACACCTAGGCATTCCTTTCAGAACTTGGCGTGTTTGCCCCCTCAGCTTGGTTAATTTTGGCATATGTTAACCCCGCAATTGTGATCTGATCCATGTTAAAACTAACAGTCTGAGATCAATTGAACAAGGTGGTCTTGGCTGAGTTGAAACAAACTCTGAAGGGATTTAATTGTAGTGAGAAAGCAATATTATCCAATGAACTAACTAACCAGGTTATATCACAGTGTATTATGGATATATAATAGGAATATATATAGCTATATATATGGCTATATGTAAAAAAAATTATGAGTAGGGCGGCATGTCATTCCTACCAGTAAAAGTGTTTCATGTCGAACACGAAAGAAAAAGCATGCTGTCTAACTGAACTATTAAAAAAATATAATACCAATAGTTATATATATTTTACAACCCCTGACAATTGAAATGAGGCTATGTATGAAAAAGTCTTACCTCTGAATTATATTTGGTGACTACAGTATGTCTGTGGGTGTCACCATTCGAAAGTGCACCTTTTCGCTTATAATGTCTCATTTCCCATTGTCATGAATTAAAATAATGGTGTATGACAACTGAGCTGAATCCCGCAAAATAAAACAAACTCTGACCAAAGTTTACTCTGACATGAATTGTTTTAATAATTTTGCTTCATTCAGAAACCTCACCATGTGAAAGTGAACCAGACCAAGAACAAAAAGCAACATTGTAACAATTTTAGTCCCTGTTTCGAAACAAAAACAATCAATCTAGAGCTATGAAATCACCCTAATATTGTAAAGCCTTTGCTCTACTGTATAGTGTTCTATTTAAATAAACAGCATGAATATACTCGAAAGAGCTGGCACAAACATCCACATCACAATGATTGGTTCAACAGCACAGTGCAATTTTACAATCACTCTTTATAACATGGTTATTATTTACCCTCATCCTCTCCTTTAGTCGTTTGGAAAAAAAACTCATTACAATAAACATACAAACTACAGTAGCTAACTAACTAAATAACTAACTAAAAAAGAGTGTCCATTGGAGTTGTATAACACACACACACAGCAAAGTAATCACCAAAAATAAAAAGGCAGAAAAATAAAGATAACAATGTAAGAGAATTGGTATTTCACCAATGCAAACTACAAACATCTCTAGTTGTGTCTCAAGTGAAAAACAATACACTGTGCACTCATGCAGTCTCTACTTACTGTAAAGTAAGCATCTTCCATGTGAGGTGAGTGCATTATATATTTTTGGAAGTTTCAGCCTGAACTGATGTATTTATTTATACTTAAAAATAGAACAAAGACAAGAAATTGTAATCTGTAATCATAAATCACAATCTAAAAAATATTACATTGTTGTAATGTCAGTGTGGATAATCTTTAAAAATGTATTTTACTCCAGCACAGTTCAAATTTCTCAAGTGGTGCTCTTTCACAGCCCTAAACTTTCTACTGCTCCTAACTTCAGTTCTACATTTCCATTTAAAAATGCAAGCAACCAATGGAGCGAGTGATAACACATCAATCACAGGCTGGCTGGGAGTAAAGCCTCCCCTTTCACCTGCCAGCCAATGGAATGACAGCTTGGCGTCACCCTGCGTCTCCTGAGAGTCTGCCTCAGCAAACCCTTCACACAGCGCCAGTCGCCCACAGGGTGACAAATCTCACTTTTTCAGAGTCCTGTGGAGTCTGCCTCATGTACTTGCTATGCCAAAACACTGTTTGTCCCCCAAATGGGAGAGATGTTAGAGAGCTGAAAAGCTGAAAAACGGACAGGCATTTTGATGTTGTTGTTGTTGCTCATAAAACTGTTTACGTCTGAACCAAAAATGTTTTCAGGAAAATGAACCTGGAATTTAAATGAACTTTGTTGGCCATCATGCAAATCAACATTTCGGAATACGTTCATGTTTTATTTACAAATTAGGGCACTGCAATACTGCTAAAAATGCTTAACTTGCTTAGATTAAGAACATTTTTTTTAAGTGAAATAATCTGCCAATGGGTTAAGCAAAATATTTTTTTATTTTGCTTTTACATAAGATTATTTTGCTTACCTCATTGGCAGATTATTAAGCTTGTTTATGGAAAAACTCACGTAATTTTGGAATTTCCGAAAACAAATCAGAATTTTTTGATTGTCTAGAAAATGCTTCTTGATTTAAGAATTTTAAGATGTTTAAACTAGAAACAAGACAAAACAATCTAAGTAAGAAAAGCTTTTTTTGCAAAACAAAAACAAATATCTTTATATGGTGTAAATCTATTATAGATAATCTATTATCTATTATATAATATTTATGGATAACATATTTTCTGTCTTAAATTATTATTATTTTTTTATTCTGTTAAGTGTTAATCAGTGAAACAATGTTAATATTAAAGGTTATGAAAACAAATACAGTAAATGTATCTGTGGAGGCTATTCTACACATCAGGTCGTATCCGAATGCACTTTAGCGGAAAAATGCACTCTGCACTACATGTATCTTTCGTGTATAAGGAAACGAATTGCACGCACAGACATCGATTAGCCTACATAATTAATTTAGTTTGTTAAGCGCAAAGATTTATTTCAAAACTATTTCTAAATTCAGTTCTAATTTCCAGCAAACGAATAAATGAACAATAATAACGAAGTGTGGTCAAAAAACTGAGTTTTATCCAAATACACATGCTATGCCCCATATGGTCCAAAACCTGACATGTGGACAAATCTAAACTTGTTTTTAATAAAACAAACATAAATGTGCATATAATAAATAATACTAATAATAACAACAACATTATACCAAAGCAAATTGTCATGAATAAACTAAAAAAAGCCCCTGAGATGAAGAAGGCAGGATTTTTATATTTATGTAGAAAGTAATATTTAAAAAAATATTTTAATCTTTAATTCTTTTTCATTTGTAAAGATATTTGTGTATTGCTGTACATCCTGTGTATTTTAAGCAATGTGTAAGCGAGGCACACAACTAACACGCTCTGCGCTGGACTTAGAACTGCTTTTCAGCTGGTCTATGGCGCAGTCTATTTTAGTTTCTCAAAATAGCAACGCGCCAATAATGCACCTTAACACACCTCTTTTCTAGATGGGAACATCCATAAAAGTCCACAAAGTGGCGCAAATGGATTTGCTTTTTAAACAACACTGCAGAAAACAGGAAAATTAGGGTTGCGTTGGCCTGAAAACAGCAACACATTGTGGAAACACGTCTTGTGCCTTATTGCGCCGGATGTATGATAGGGTAGGGTTAGGGGTGGAGTTAAAAGCATTGCATGCAGCTCAGATTGCAACTGCACCCGGTCTGCATCCAGACCTCTCAATGCATGAGAATATTATTGCACAATCTCCATCAATCTAATCCTTGCAGATTGCTGGAGAACTACACACACCATATTTAATAACTGCAACTCTCATCATGCACCTCGCACACACCGGCTCCTGTTTTCTGCAGATTGCAAACACATTTTATTTCATGGACTGATTCAAGGACTATAAACAGCACACACACACACACACACACACACACACACACACACACATTTGGGCTGAGGCTTGTAAACTGTTTGGTAAATTTTTTTGCAAGTTTTCCTTGCCTTGCCTTGCCTTGCCTTGCCTTGTTTGACCTTTGTTTTGTCTGTTTGTTTATGTTCTTTGTCACCGGAATTGACCATTTATCTATTTACGCCTATGCTCTGGATTTCCCTGCATGTACCCGTTTGCTCATGTTCTGACCATTGCTTGTATGACAACTCTTTTGAATAAACCTGCATTTGGATCATCAATTCCACTGTAATCTTTTCATAACACACTCTGCCTGTTAAGAACTGCACTGAAAAATAAATATTTTTGTAAAATTGTTGCAAACAATTTATATGAGGTGAATTTTAATTTTATTATATATATAATTTTAAGTTTATTTAAATTCAACACAAATAAATTGTTTGCAACTACTTACCATAAAAGAAAATGTGTAAATCCAATGAATATTTTTAGTGTGCTTGCATGGACCCCTACCAGCAAAAAGGATACATTTTCACTACTTGAGAACATTTACAGACACAGAATAGACCTGCAAATATAAGTTACGCACTGAGGAAACACAAAATCTCACACTTTGAACAGCCCAATCTGTCGGTTGCACATGTATCTGTCAGAGCATCTGACAGGGCAAATTGCTTATGTTTACAATATCTTACTAAGTTTATTTAATGCATTTAATATAAAGCATAACTGTTTAGGACAGATTGGATTATACAAATTTCCATTAGCTTTTTTTTGATGCACTCATATTATTTTATTGTTTATCATAAATAAATACTGTAAATACAGACATACGTAAACAGTATTGCTTCATACAATATCATTTATAAAAATAAGCTATCAATATATCATAAAAATTCAAAAAACCTAGCCCTAAATTAAGATGTTTTGTACTTATGAGTAAACACCATAGTTGATCCCATGTAAGAATGATTTTCCTGCATTCTTATTTATTATGTTTTTTCTTCTTTTAAAACTCTTAAAAAAGAGTGTCACATGGTCCAAGTAATATAATGACTAACAAAGCAATATAATAATTATATATTTGCAAATCATTAGCTACTGAAGCAGTTAATGATTATAATGAAGCTTTTAAGCAATATACATTATAGTTATTACAATAAATTATATTAAAAAGGAATTTGTAAGTTCATATTTAACTCAATCAGTTCATCTCTTTTTATTGTAGCTAATGCAGAAATGTCAATGAATCACAATCACAGATCTATAATGAAAGCATTCAATTGCTTTCCAAACTTATTATGATCATTTAAGACAAAATGTGTTGTTTAAAAGAAAACTCACCAAGATCGACATATTTAGATGTTCTTCTTCTTATTATTATTTTAATATTATTATAATTATTATTAATATTATTATGCATATATGTCTTTTCAAACACGCACCCAAAACTCAGTGTCTACTTTGTTCCGCTTCATATCGCGTATACACAATCCTTTTGGGAAACAGCATCTATTTATCAACATGGAGCACGTCTGACAGTCACACATCGCTACATGAACTGACTTTTTTAAGGATTGCATAGAAGGGGCATCGGAACAGAAAGGCCTATAATGGAAAGGAAGGGAATTCCACCATTTTAGATTTATTTTAAAGTGTTTACATGCCTAAATAAAATGAAAGCACAGAACAGATTCACATTTAAGAGCAAGTGGCGCCCCCTGGTGGTTTGGCGGTATGGTTTGTGTATAGGGAGGATCCTTTTATGTATATAGTCACCCTTCATAGAAAGATTGAAAATGCAGAAGAAATACAGGAAAATATCTTTACGAGATGATAGCGGGATAGAATTGTATAATAGGGTAGAATCCTGGGAAAAACTGGAGGCTTGACAGATATGAGTTTATATAATATTTACAGCATCATGGGTAACTAGGGTTCAAATTTAAAACAGATTAACCCTCCTGCAGGCTGCCAGATTGACAACACTAACAGACGTACCAGCATCTCTGAACTACTGTTTAAACAAGTTGCATGGCATATTTTATACATTTTACAGGATGTAAGTTAATCTGGAAATATTAACCCAGGGATGATATAAAATATATATATAAAATGTGATGGAAAAAACAAACTATATGAACTAAAATATAAAAATCTGTTATATTTTGTATCAATCTGTTAAGTCACATGCATTTGTTTTCTAAATCTCTGCTACTTGTGATATTTTTATGCTTAAAGTAAAAAATAAACAAACTTTAACTTATAAACGATCTGTGTATTACTTGGTGTGTATTTTTGCATCATTTTGCATTTCATATTGTAGTGTTACACTTATAATCTATAGCAAACCTCTTCTATTACAATGATGAAACAACAATCAAAAAAGGACATTCATTCATTAAACATTTATATTCTCTCTAGTGTTAGACTGGGAAAAAATATGTGGAAAAAAACATTAGCACCGAAAATGTTTTCGAGATTTTTTTCAAGGGCAACAACTAGCAAGATATCACTGAAGAAATCATAAGGGCTTGTTTTTGTAGCTCTCAGAAACCCACTTTGACCTTCATTCATGTCATAACTGAGTACATGATGCTATTTACATCTCATTAAAATACTATGAATAATCACAAGTTCATTACCTAATCTTGAATTTTCTCTTCATTCCAAACCACAGTTTCACACATCTTTCTCTTTCTTTCTTTCTTTCTTTCTTTCTTTCTTTCTTTCTTTCTTTCTTTCTTTCTTTCTTTCTTTCTTTCTTTCTTTCTTTCTTTCTTTCTTTTTCTTTCTTTCTTTCCTTCCTTCCGTCCTTCCTTCCTTCCTTCCTTCTTTCCTTCCTTCCTTATTTCCTTCCTTCATTCCTTTCTTCCTTCATTCCTTCCTTCCTTCCTTCCTTCCTTTCTTTCTTTCTTTCTTTCCCACAGTGTGACTAACGCAACATAATGCTGTTCGAGAAAAATCTACAGGATTTGATAATGTGCTCAGAAGAAATATGGCTTTCATATTGGCTTTTCTCTCGCCTCTTGCACTGTTGCAGTGTGACAGAATTAAAATGGCTGATTTACATTAATGGTCCTCACAACTTTAGCGCATGGCCTGCTGAGCGCTTGGTGGGGTTGGCCTGCTCAAAAAATCCCTTTATTAAGCTGTCACAGTTTAGCAAGAAAAATAGTGTCTGGATAAAGACATAAATAAATACAAAATCCTTGGATTTATCAGATAATTAATGCGTTCCGTACCACACACTGTGCATGAAAGCCCGAGGGGGCTGGTTCCCTCTGAGGAAGCATTATACACCTCGCTCCAGAGATCTGACTGCACAAAACACAGCTGCACTGATGTAAATCATGATGGAGTCACATGCAGTGTCTAATTCCAAATCTATATGACCAATTATAGACATATTAAGCTCTATGATTTTAAGGCTAAGCAATTTTAATACTCAATGCTTAAAACATGCAACCTTTTACTTATTTACTTTTACAAAAGACTTTTTTGTCCACATATCTATCTACTAGTGCTTATTTGTTAGATACTAGTTTATATTTATTTGATATATGTTCTTATGTATTAGAAAATGTACTAGTAATAGTACTAGTAGTATTAGTTTGTTATTAGTAACACCTTTCAAAATGTTGCCATTGACTTTTTTGAAGATCTGTGATTGGGATATTGACTATTTAGGTTTTAGTATGCATTCCAATATTGCCTAGTATGCTTTACTAATATGTAAATATTCCTTAAATAGCAGTTATAATTTATTCAATGCTACTGCTTTAGATACTAGCAGGGCTTGACAATAGCACCTGCCAACCCGCCAAATGCAGATAGATTTCTGCTGTGGCGGCTTAGACAACAACACCAACTGGCCACTTTGGCAGGTTGAAAATACATTTTTAAATTATAGTTTTTGTAAAAAGCAAAGTTCAACAATAGAGATAAAGCCAGCACGACTGACAAAAACAATTGTGTTTGCGCGAGCAGATAAATACCAAATGAGAGGATGATCACGTGCGTGGAGTGACTCACTCACTGAGTGACGAGAGCTTTAATATCACGTGTGAGTGTTTAAATGTTTGTGAGCTCCCTTTCCTTGCACGAAGCAACCGTACCTGGAAACGCAACAGATGCGATCATTTCCCTTTGACATAGAATGGATAAAAAGTGATGATCTTGATGCTTGCTTTCAAGAGAGAAAAGAAAAGATTCTTTTAAAAAATGTCTTTGTGCAAGCAGCAGAGGTTGCCACCTTCGCTTTAATCATTCTTTAAACAGATTATTAATGGGCTTAACGTTAACCATGTGCAGGTGATCATCCTATACAATGGAACAGCTTTATAAGGAGATTACCTTCCCATTTATGTATAGTCTGGTGATCTGAGACTACTGTCTATACAGTACACATTCTTTTAAAAATGTCAATTGTTTTTTTTAAAGGTTTGTTGAATTAAAAGTGTATGTATAAAGTTATATTTTGCTTGTAAAAAAAAAAAGTCTAAGAAATTATTTATTTATTTGTTTAATTTTGGTGTAGCCAGATAATTTTTTGTAAATCCTTAGTGTTGAGCCCTGAAAGGTCTTGTGAAACAAGAACTAATTGCAATGCAACACTATGAAACCACAACACATTTGCTCATTGAGCAAGCTCAAACAGAAAGTGCAATTATTGTGGACACATGTACATAACGCAAAATCTAAATCAAGTACTTTTAGCATGTCAAAGTCATATTTATGCATATTAATTTATGCGTATTTTCCTAACAACAAAATTGTGGCTAGTGAAAACGGCAAGTGGCTAGTAATGTTGAAAACCTACTAGCCACAGTGGTTGGTGATCAAAAAAGTTAATGTCAAGCCCTGGATACTAGTATCTAATTAAGTGACAGTATGGTTAGGTGTTTAGTTATAGAGACTAAGTACAAAATCTATTGTATAATATTTTATAATAAAATGAATCCCATTGTATATATATATATATATATATATATATATATATATATATATATATATATACATACTACTAAGTAATATATACTACTTATATATATATACTTATATTTAAACTTGCTTGTACGCAATTAAATACCTAATTAATTTCTGTTGTTCCATTTGGAATATACAATGTTGATTCTAACATTGCATTATCCAACAGTTAACCTACCCATCAAACTAAACCTAAACTAGTTAAGTACCATAAAACTTCTGTGTAAAAAGTTTAAAGTGTTACGTGTAAAAAGAAAACATACCTAAACACTACATGTTTTTGACTACATAGTTATGTAACCTAATATACTGTAAATAAGGATCAAAAGTATTATAAGTAACATTTGGAATAAGTAACAATATCTAATAAATGCATACTAGGATCTATAGTAGCAAATCTGTAAGAACTAGTGTGTCATAAGTCTGTGTATATATTTAGGTATAAAAATCTAATTGAATAGTTGGTAGCTAAAATAACCAGCAATAAGCACTAGTAGCATGGAACTAGATGAGAAAATCAAATGCCATAATATGATGTGAATCCTTGACCTGACCTGCATTTCTTTGTTGTATTGGTGATACAAAGTATCTCATATCTGTTTTATATCTTTATTGCTTACATCTGTCCACTCATCCAGTGAGCTGTAAATTGTACCTCGGACTGAAACAAAGTTAAGGGA